>NC_069503.1:203595462-203895462 GCF_027579735.1 Bombina bombina | reverse complement strand
ACCCGCTCCGCGCTGGATGGATGAAGATAGAAGATGCCGTCTGGATGAAGGCTTCTGCCTGGTTGGATGAAGACTTCTGCCGCTTCGTTGAGGACTTCTGCCGGCTTCGTTGAGGATGGGTGTCGGGTCTTCAAAAACTGTAAGTGGATCTTCGGGGGTTAGTGCTAGGCTTTTTTAAGGGTTTATTGGGTGGGTTTTATTTTTAGATTAGGGTTTTGGACGGAAAAAGAGCTAAATGCCCTTTTAAGGGCAATGCCCATCCAAATGCCTTTTTTTATTTTGATAGGGCGATTAGATTAGGTTTAATTAGTTCAAATATCTGATCATTTCTTTTCTTGTACAAAGATATGACGAGTCCACGGATTTCATCCTTGTGAGAAAGGTTCTTCAAGCAGTGGTGCCTTCTGTTTAGGTTCCTGTCTTGTCCCTCCCTTTCATCCGTGTCCATTTGCTTTGGTATTGGTTTCCCACAAGTAAGGATGAAATCCATGGACTCGTCATATCTTTGTAAAAGAAAAGTAAATTTATGCTTACCTGATAAATTGATTTCTTTTACGATATGACGAGTCCACGGCCCACCCTGTTCTTTTTAAGACAGTTTTTCTTTATATTTTTTGTAAACTTCAGTCAGTGGCAAAGAGCACCACAGCAGAGCTGTATATATAGCCCCTCCCTTCCCCTCCACCCTCAGTCATTCGGCCGAAGGTATAGGAAGAGAAAAGGAAAGGCTAAAAGGTGCAGAGGTGACTGAAGTTTACAAAAATATAAAGAAAACTGTCTTAAAAACAACAGGGTGGGCCGTGGACTCCTCATATCGGAAAAGAAATCAATTTATCAGGTAAGCATAAATTTACTTTTCTTTTACAAAGATATCACAAGTCCACGGATTTCATCCTTACTTGTGGGAAACCAATACCAAAGCAAAAGGACACGGATGAAAGGGAGGGACAAGACAGGAACCTAAACAGAAGGCACCACTGCTTGAAGAACCTTTCTCACAAGTAAGGATGAAATCCGTGGACTCGTCATATCGTAAAAGAAATCAATTTATCAGGTAAGCATAAATTTACTTTTTTATTTTGTGTAATTTAGTGTGTTTTTTTTTTTGTAATTTAGTTAATTGTAGTGTAAAGTTAGATGTTAGTGTAACTCAGGATAGGTTTTATTTTACAGGTAAATTTGTATTTATTTTAGTTATGTAGTTAGTAAATAGTTAATAACTATTTAGTAACTATTCTACCTAGTTAAAATAAATACAAACTTGCCTGTGAAATAAAAATTAGCCTAAGCTTGATACAATGTAACTATTCGTTAAATTGTAGCTAGCTTAGGGTTTATTTTACAGATAAGTATTTAGTTTTAAATAGGATTTATTTAGTTATTAATAGTAGGTTTTATTTAGATTTATTTTAATTACATTAAAGTTAGTGGGTGTTAGGGTTAGGGTTAGACTTAGGGTTAGGTTTAGGGGTTAATAAATTTAGTATAGTGGCGGCGACGTTGGGGGCGGCAGATTAGGGGTTAATGTAGGTAGGTGGCGGCGATGTTAGGGGCGGCAGATTAGGGGTTAATAATATTTAACTAGTCTTTGCAATGCGGGATTGCGGCGGTTTAGGGGTTAATATGTTTATTATAGTGGCAGTGAAGTCCGGAGCAGCAGATTAGGGGTTAATAAATGTAGGTAGGTGGCGGCAATGTTAGGGGCGGCAGATTAGGGGTTAATATTTAACTAGTGTTTGTGATGCTGGAGTGCGGCGGTTTAGGGTTAATATGTTTATTATAGTGGCAGCGATGTCCGTAGCGGCAGATTAGGGGTTAATAATTTTTGCGATGTGGGAGGGCCTCGGTTTAGGGGTTAATAGGTAGTTTATGGTTGTTAGTGTACTTTTAGCACTTTAGTTTTGAGTTTTATGGTACAGCTTTGTAGCGTAAAACTCATAGCTACTGACTTTCAGTTTACTGTATGGATCTTGAAGTTTTAGGCTGTACCACTCACTTTTTGGCCTCCCAGGCAGACTCGTAATACCGGCACAAAAGAAGTCCCATTGGAAAAAAAACTTTTTGGTAGTTTCGTTGCGTTACGGCCAAAAAAGTGTGCGGTGCCCCTAAACCTGCAAGACTCGTAATACCAGCGGTAGTGAAAAAGAGCCAAAACGCTGCTTTTTCATTCATACCGCAAAACTTTTAATCTAGCCGAAAAATAATAATAATAATAAAAAAAAATAATAGGGTAAATGTGATACAGGACATAATGAAAACAATTGCTGGACATGTCCTAATATAAATGATACGTGTATGGGTGTCTACCTAGTTGGGGGGATGTAACGGGGTATCAAATTCCCCATCAGTGGTAATAAAGGGGTGTATAACCCCTAATGGTAAAGGTGAATAAACAATGAGTAGATCTGTAAGAAAAAGGGGTGAAATATTAATATATTCAATAAGTGACCGCCTGGTGTTAAAGTGTTCATATTATTATCCATTGCTATTTGGCCACTTAGTGATTCGCAAATAGGTTTGCGAATGTATCTGAAGTCGCATAAATTGCCCTAAAAATGGACACAATAAATACCTATATATACCTTGATGTGGAAGTATCCTACTACTAAGAAAAAAGGTTAAAATGACAATTGTAATATAAAAGCAAAATACATTAATCTAGTGTGCCCCATCCCTCCAATGACCCTAAAGATTTACTTAAGTGTGTGTGTATATCTAGAAGAATAAAGTAATGTCACTCAATATCAAGTGACACCAATATTAATATTTGAGATTCCCAGCGCTGTTTTTTCAAACGAGGTGAAAGTTTTGCTTTGTGTTAAACAGAGTGAGAGAGAGGACGCCATTGCCCTTTTCAGATTTTTGCTTTTTTACAGCATTGGCCTGCAAGGTCTCCTCTTTCAAATGAGGATTGCTAGTCTGTCACTTGTGCAAAGCTGAGGTATTTCCTCCAGAAGATGGCCCACTCATCTGCATTATAGGTTATGAGGAAGTGCCTCTGGGTACTTCCTCATTGCATGTGATGTTAGAGCATTCAGTTATTTAATATGGAACGCTCTTAGATGACCAGTGTTTGGTCCTTACGCAATTAACCTGCTTCTCATTTTTTTCACCAGCACTATCCTCACCTGGTGTGGCACATGAGTACAGGTTTAACTATGTATTTAACCCTTCTGCAGGGTGTTTTATGTATTTTGTGTATTACATTAATACATAATTTCATTATTACATATTTGCATGATTAATGAAGTTGGTTGAGTAAATATTTGTGAAGCAGACAAACAAGTCCATACAAGTCACGTCAGCTTCACCCAGGTTTTTGTGACCCATAATGTTCCTAAAGTTATTCTGCGCAGCACTGTCTTTGCTTAAAACAATCTATTAAAGGGAAATAAAATTATCGCACAAATATTGACCTTGAACTTAGCAGAGATTAAACACATGGTTAATGTCTCATTTGCATACCCAGAATGCTTTGCTGTTGTGAAATGCACGTGCTGAGGATATTGCTAAGAAAAAACAGGTCTTCTGACTTGTATTTTATTACTAATACAATGGAAAGAGGATTTACTGTGAAACGCACCTGAAATACCCCAAACATGCCGGTTATTTACCATGGGATTCAGCTACTTTATTTCTGTAGTAATATTAGTGACTATAAGAAACTTCTGTAAAGCAGCTTAAAGCTTGCTATTGAATGCAGCTCATCTCCGTAGCTGGGTAGTCCACGACAGTAGCCTGTGTTATGGCCTGAAGACTGACATTCAGTACATCTGTGTAGCGGAACATCTCCGGAATTAGTTTTATTTGCCAAGGGCTTAGCAGGCAGAGATTTTCATTTTTAAGATTATAGTGGTATAAATATTTGCAAAGCATCTGCCATATTTGACTTTACTTGGTGTTTTATGAATGTGAATTTATACTGCAGTTTATTTCCACAGCATATTTATAAACGACACCAAGCAAGGGGAGAGTGGTCTAGAACTTAGAATTTGAGAAGTACCAGCATTTTCTTACTTGTATGTTCCTTTGAGTATGGCTTAAATGAATTGACCCTGCAACATTCTACACAGTGATTGTTTAGATGAGAACACAATTTCGTTTACATTTGTCAGTAAATGGTCATAGCAAAGAAGACCAGAAAAATTAATTCCACCAGTCTTTTTCAAGGAGTGTATCCTTAAAGGGACACTGAACCCAAATTTGGGTTCAGTGTCCCTTTAAACTGTAAACTATGCTAACAAAATGTTATATAATTGAAATTGTATAAAGATGTTATGTAATCAGGACTTAAAGGGACAGTCAAGTCAAAATTACACTTTCATGATTCAGATAGGGCATGCAATTTTAAATAACTTTTCAATTTTACTTTTATCATCAAATTTGCTTTGTTCTCTTGGTATTCTTTGTTGAAAGCTAAACCTGGGTGGTAGGCTCATATGCTAATTTCTAAGCTCTTGAAGGCCTCCTCTTATCTCATTGCATTTTGACAGTTTGACACAGCTAGACAGCGCTAGTTCATATGGGCCATATATATATCATTATGCTTACTATGGAGTCAGCTTTTAATTGGCTAAAATGCAAGGGGGAAGTATGCAAAAGCTTAGATACAAGGTAATCAGAGGTAAAAAGTGTAATATAACAGTGCTGGTTATGGAAAACTGGGGAATGGTTAATAAAGGGATTATCTTTTTTAACAATATCAATTTTCAAGTAGACACTCCCTTTAATTGTGAATAAATGCTATGTTTATATAAAACTGATTAATGACTTGTCAGTGGGACCTCTCTATTAGTAGCTAATTTGTACTTATTTATTTTCAGAAAACCATTCAGCGCCCCCAGACATTACCACTTACACCTCAGAGCACTCTATACAAGTAGAAAGGCCGCAAGGCTCAACGTCTCGCGCCACACAAAAGTACGGGAATGCAGAACTAATGGAAACTGGGGATGGTAAGTATACTTTCCTCAAACTATATATACTAGTATGTGACCTTAGTAATGTGTGTGAAATAAGCATAATAATGATTATATATATATATATATATATATATATATATATATATATATATATATATATATATAAGCTGTATGATTTAAAGGGACATTAAACAGTTTGAGATAGTAATATAAAATGATAAATGATATATAAAAAAAACTCTGCAGTTTACTTTCATTATTTATTTTGTCCCCTTTTCCTGTAATCCCATTCTGAAACTGTGAGCATTAAGTTACAACATGGCAACTTCCATTGTTTTATGACACTAAAACTTTACACTTATTTTGTCAATATCTAAACAGTTATTGAAACTTTAAAAAATAAATCTACATGCTATTCTCAGACTCATTTTTTTTCTTTGAATGCATCATTCTATCTAACATTTATTTAGTGTTTAATGTCCCTTTAAGGGGCATGAAAGTCAAAATGAACCTTTTATGGTTTATTTAGTTTATAATGTCCCTTTAAGGGGCATGCAAGTCAAAATGAACCTTTTATGGTTTATTAAGTTTATAATGTCCCTTTAAGGGGCATGCAAGTAAAAATGAACCTTTTATGGTTCAGAAACTGCATGCAGTTTTAAGATCTTCAATTGGCTTCTGCTTTCAAATGTATTATTTTACGGGGAGAAGGTGAGGGAAAATTAAATGGGTTTATTACTCAAAATCTAAGGGATAAATCAGAATTATTATTATTATTACTTATGTCCCTTAGATTCCAGAGCCTCAAGCAGTAATATACATCAGAATGTACAAAAAGATGCAAAAAAGGTTTGCAGCCCAAAGAAAAGACTGCTGGTTTCTGGATAAGTTTAATACTAAAAACCCATAGTAGAAGTATACTCAGATCAATAACAGAAAGTTAGAATATTATAAAATATCACAGACATACGCATATATACTAAATAACTTTATTGGGAGAGAAAAATATATAATAGTCCTGCAGGACTAGTACTCATGCACACACACACATACGTTTAAAACTTGCTGAAACTCAGGTGGTGAACGTATTTAGAATGCACCTGTTCAATTATAAGTCTGTTACTTCCAAGTGGTACATATAACGTCTGTGTATTATACCAATAATTAACCCTTGGTGGTAAACAGATTGTTATAAGCAATAGTGGCATACGATGTCTCATATGTTTGTAGACTTTTTACTGCAAGGCACCGTTTTAATATTATCAGGGGCCTAACATAAAAATATTACCAACTGTAGTAATCTTTAGAGAACCTTGATTGTTTGTTAAGTAGCGCCTATGGTAATCATACCTAACGATGTATGTCTTTAAGGTCTAATAGGGTTATGACCTGTGTTTTGCAAAATTAGCACAAATTATGTCAGACAACATTTGGTCTATGTATCTATTATTACAAAGATTATCGATACAATATCATGTTGCAATCCAAATGATATGAGACAACAATATTATGTTTGTATTTTGATAAAAGATTTAAATGGTATATTAATTAAACACATACAAATATTTGCATAAACTAATACTCCATATTGTGAGCGCATAAAAATTGGACAATTTTAAGTAGTTCAAATATCTCAGTACCACTTATGCCCTATATCCTGAGCGTATGAAAGAATTAAGCAGTCTACGGTAGTGCAAATATTTCAATACCACCTATGCCTCATATCAAGAGCGCATGAAGATTATGAAGAGCGTAATAAAAGATGCTATTCGTATATATCTCTGAGTCAGCTTTCTAAAATTGAGGTTTCATAACCTCGTGAGAGTGCCCTCTGAGGAAGCGTTATGTGAAACGCGCGTCAGGGGCACTCTCACGAGGTTATGAAACCTCAATTTTAGAAAGCTGACTCAGAGATATATATACGAATAGCACCTTTATTACGCTCTTCATTATTAGTGGCAGTTAAACGTTAATCAGGTCTCCGCTATAGAAGAGACCTTTCTGTAGCTTAGCTTGATAACTTTTTACAATTAGCTAACCTGTTGGTATTAATTACAACTGAAGCTGCACTTAGAAATTTATATTTATTGTGGTCTTTTGGGTCAAGCGCATACTTAATGGGCATAAGCGTTATTTAAATTGACATAATCTTTATGTGATCTTGATATGAGGCATAGGTGGTATTGAAATATTTGTACTACTCTAGATTGCTTAAATCTTTCATATGCTCAGGATATAGGGCATAAGTGGTACTGAGATATTTGAACTACTTATAATTGTCCAATTTTTATGCGCTTATAATATGGAGTATTAGTTTATGCAAATATTTGTATGTGTTTAATATACCATTTAAATCTTTTATCAAAATACAAACATAATATTGTTGTCTCATATCATTTGGATTGCAACATATTGTATCGATGATCTTTGTAAGAATAGATACATAGACCAAATGTTGTCTGACACAATTTGTGCTAATTTTGCAAAACACAGGTCATAACCCTATTAGACCTTAAAGACATACATTGTTAGGTATGATTACCATAGGCGCTACTTAACCAACAATCAAGGTTCTCTAAACAGTATACAGTTGGTACTGGTATACCTCACTTTACAGCACTTCGCTAATACAGCGCTTTGTGGAGCTGAAGTTCAACCTCCAAAGATTTTGAAACAGTGCTGTAATCATCGTGAGATTGCGAGAAAAGTGACTGTCACCATTTTGTTATGCGCAGTTCACTCTGTTTACAGCATTACAGTGCAATCTGTGTCTCAGTGGTATAGTCTGGCAAATTTTACTACAGTAATTGTCACTATTTTACAGGTACAGTATTTATTGAATACTAATTGAATACTGTGCTGGTGTTAAACTAAATGTAGCACTATTGCACTCCTAATATTTGTTAGTTCAAACATGTTTTCAAGTTTTTAAATAAACTGGCAAGTGAAAAGAAAGCTAAAACTACCTTGTTTCACTTTATGGCGGTTTTCACTTTACAGCGGGGCTCCGGTCCCTAACCCGCTGTATGAGCGGGGTATACCTGTAATATTTTTATGTTAGGCCCCTGATAATATTAAAACGGTGCCTTGCAGTAAAAAGTCTACAAACATATGAGACATCGTATGCCACTATTGCTTATAACAATCTGTTTACCACCAAGGGTTAATTATTGGTATAATACACAGACGTTATATGTACCACTTGGAAGTAACAGACTTATAATTGAACAGGTGCATTCTAAATACGTTCACCACCTGAGTTTCAGCAAGTTTTAAACGTATGTGTGTGTGTGCATGATTACTAGTCCTGCAGGACTATTATATATTTTTCTCTCCCAATAAAGTTATTTAGTATATATGCGTATGTCTGTGATATTTTATAATATTCTAACTTTCTGTTATTGATCCGAGTATACTTCTACTATGGGTTTTTAGTATTAAACTTATCCAGAAACCAGCAGTCTTTTCTTTGGGCTGCAAACCTTTTTTGCATCTTTTTGTACATTCTTCAAATGTATTATGTTTTCTTGGTATTCTTTGTTGTAAAGCATTTTTATGTAGGTTCAGTAGCAGCAATGCATTATTGGGAGCCAGCTGGTGATTGGTGGCTATATACATATGCTTTATGTCATTGGCTCACCAGATGCACTTAACAAAGTCTCAGTAATGCTGTTTTAACGCTATCCTCAGGGTCACCTGACTGCCATCTCTGGTTGTGTCCCAGTACACGCTGATATCACTGATTTCTGCACAGTTGTTTTTTTTTTTTTTGTTGTTTTTTTTTACTTTTTAACTTTTTAAATCATTCTCTCTTTAAAATTTTAGTTCTGTTCTCTTTTTGTTCTTTTTTCTTTTTTCTATTCTTGGTCCTGACTTAATTAGCTCCTTCCCTAACCTCCCCCCACTGGTAAGGTATCCTCTCTTCCGCCACCAAAGTTAAGAAGGGTACTACATTTTTTAGAGGGGAAATAAATTGCCTTTGCATATCTAATGGCCATTCCAAGAGTACTTTTAACCATTTATTAAAATACTTCCTGAGCTTTGTCTCCTTTCTTAAATTATTGTCATAAAGTTCAATTCTCATTTGTGAATTAAATTAATAAACTCCTCTAACACAGGAGCTCTTCTTCTTTTCCAATTACTAACTATTAAATTTCGAGCTAACATTATACCGGTGTTAACTAACTGACTCTCTCCTGGCTCTAGCAGACCTTGATACAAGAAAAAGATTATACATGAAGTAAATTCAATCCGTGACCCCACATATTTGTTCAACCAATAGTTTACCCTAGACCAAAATTGTCTGATTTTGGGACACAACCACAAACAATGCAGTAGGTCTGCTCTCCCAGCACTACACTTAAAACAACAGATATTCAAGTCTGCGCATGCCCATTTATTTAACCTATCCGGCGTTAAATAATAATTGTTAATGATTCTCCAATGAGTTTCCCTCCAACTAATTACTGTCGTCGCTAACATACTTAAGCTAATACTTTTCACAACCTCTTCTTCCTGAACATTTGGGACATATTTTTGAAGCTTCTGTGTGATTACCCTAATATGTTTAGACCCTAATTTATCAAATAGAATATTATACCAGTACGTTAATGATCTAATGCCTGCTTTATACAAAGTGAGTCCTGCCTCCATCTCTTGTAAATCCCAACCTGGCTCACTTGATTGAGACAGTGTTGTCATAAAACTTTTAACTTGCAGGTTGGCATAAAAATTATTTTGAGGTAGCTGAAACTTTTTTGCTATATCACCATACAATTGTAATTTATTTGTGCCAGTTATCAAAAGTTGTGCAAAATATGATATTCCTTTTGCATACCATTCTCTAAAAACTATATTATCTTGCCCTGGAGAAAAATCCGGGGTTCCGATGATCGGTAGGTATCTGGATCTTCTAAAGTCCACCCCCATTAGATTACAATATTTTTGCCAGGCCAAAATAATATTTGAAATTGTTGTTTGATATTTTCCGGTAATTTTACATAAGTGTGATGTAGGGCAGATTTTAAATTAAAAGGTCTTATTAATTCTGTCTCTAAATCATAGTAAGTGATGTATTGCGCCTCAAGCAACCAGTCTAACCCATATTTTATCATCGCTATCCAATTATAGTAGCGTAGGTTTGGTAAAGCCATACCCCCATATTTTTTAGGTATAGTTAATCTGTCTAGAGATATCCGGGGTCTCATCTTTCCCCAAATGAATTTAGTACATGCCTTGTTATATTTAATAATATCTTGCCTTGTAATAAATAAAGGTATGTTTTGAAGTAGAAACAATAGACGCGGAAAAATAATTGTCTTAATAAGCATGATTTTGTCTGACAGTGAAAGAAAGTATATATTCCATCTCTGCAATTCAGCGTGGAAGTTAGTAAAATAGTTAGCAAAATTGAGATTATACCACTCACTTGGATCTTTCCCCAAAATGATTCCCAGATATCTAATATGGGCTACTTCCCTATACGGGTGTTTACTATAACTATTTTTATTTTTGTTGATCCATAATATTTCTGACTTCTGTATATTTAATTTGTACCCTGTAAATTTACTAAACTGATTGATAATCTCTAAACTTGTTGGGATACTTAACCTAGAGTTACTAAGAAAAAGAATAACATCATCCGCATATAATGAAATAACTACCTTGTGATCTAACTTGATACCCTCTAACCTCTTCCTGAAATAAATTGCCAGAGGCTCTAGAGCAATATTAAAAAGAAGTGGGGATAATGAACATCCCTGTCTGGTTCCTTTTTGTAGGATAATATATGGTGTAAACCCCCCCCCCCCCCCCCCATTTACTAACACTTGTGATCTTGGTGATTTGTATATCAAGTTCACCAAATTTACCAGATTACCCGAGAACCCGAACTGTAATAGAGAAGTCGTCAAGTGATCCCAGATTATTGAATCAAACGCCTTTTCCGCGTCTATTGTGATTAAGGCATGATCTACTTCATCATATTTCCCTGTTCTGTGTAATTTATTATAGTAATGCTCAATTGTTAATAGTACCCTACGTATATTCCTCGCTACATTCCTCCCCGGCATAAAACCCGTCTGATCAGGATGAATTATATCTCCAATCACTTTTTTCAGCCTCTCAGCAATGATATTCATTAACAGCTTATAATCGTTGTTGAGTAGAGATATGGGTCTATAGGAACCCATATCCTCTGGTAGTTTACCCTTTTTATGAATCAGCGTAATTACTGAATCCGCAAAATATACAGATTTCATTCTATTTTGAACAAAATATAGATTAAATAATTCTGTTAAGATGTCAGCTATATCTGTTTTCAATATTCTATACCACTCTGCCGCAAGACCATCTGGACCTGGTGCTTTCCCGATCTTTATTCTATCAATAGCACCCTTAACTTTCTCAGTATAAATTGATAGATTCAATTGCGCCAATTTCTCGCTATCGATCTTTGGAAGCTTAATCTTTTCCCAGAAGGTCTCTTTTGCCTTAACATCTAAATCCCCTAAAGCATAGATATTCTGATAGTATTTAAAAAAGTCCTCCCGGATTTCATGCGATTTGGTATATACTTTATTATCATGCCTTATCGACATAATCATGTTTTTATTTTTCCTGAAATTTCTAATTTTAGTCAGATTTTTGGCTGATATGCCCTGCGGGCCCTGCCAGTAATGCCTATTCTTAATATCCTCCATTGCCCATTTTTTATTCATAAAGAAGTCTCGCTCTTCTCTAGCCTTTCTATATTTATCCCATGAAGACCTATCTGACTTTAAAATATATTTTTGGTATGCGTTTTTCAACTGATTTGCGAGTTGTAGTTCCCTACTAGCCATCTTTCTTTTCATTCTTACCATATATTGTTTAATTTCGCCTCTCATGACCGCTTTACCTGCTTCCCAAAAAATGTCTGTCTTATTCCTATATGTATTATTTAAGTTAGAATATTCTCGCCATCTTTGTGTTAGCCAGTTACAAAAACCCAATTTATTAATCATATAGCCTGGAAATCTGAAGGTGTTCCTATTTGTTACCTCTTGAAGATTAAAATTTAATTTTAATGTTATAATAGCATGGTCCGATAGACCAAATTCAGAGATTTCGGACTCTATATCTAATTTTAATATGCTTTCGTCTATGAGAAACAAATCTATTCGAGAGAAATTCTTGTGTGATTTAGACTCACAGGAGTATTCTTTTATGTCCGGATGTTGGACTCTCCAGATATCTTTTAACTTTAAAGCTTTACAAAACTCTCTAAAAAAAACTCGCCTCTCTTTTGTATTTCTCTCTACTTTTCTTTTGCAAGAACCTATCTATCTCTGGGTATAGGACCATGTTAAAGTCCCCTTCTAGGATCAAATTTTGCCCTAAATAGGGAACTAATTTATTTTTAAGGTTATTCCAGAATTCTCTATCCAATTCATTTGGCCCATACACATTACATATTGTCCAAATTTTGGCATCAATTTTAATTTGTAGAATTAAATACCGACCTGCTAAATCAACATCAACGCTAATTATGTTATATGTTAAATTTTTATTAATCAGAATAGCTACACCTCGCTTTCTTGTTAAGCAAGGTGTGGCTAGAATTTCAGCAATCCAATTTGGCCTTAATTTTGGGATCTCTTCTGGCTTTAGATGCAGCTCCTGCAGGAGGACTTTATATCAGGATTGTATTTTTTAAGGGTTTTTAAGATATTTTTGCGTTTTATTGGGGATGTGACTCCTCCAATATTCCAAGATACAATGTTTAAATTCGTACTCATTTAATTAAGCAAGTTGACATATTTACATCAGATACTAACCTCATAGAGAAAGATAATAAAAAAAGAAAAAATAAGTATTTTCTTTTTTCAAAATGTTTATACCAAATGCAGACCTCATAGAGAAAGACAAAAAAAGAGAGAGAGAGATCCATACAAAGACTATGTTTTGAAATCTTTGTGTCACCCATTTACATTTGTCACACTTACCCAAACATACCTTGATTCTATTAAATTGTCATAAGAATACGGTTGTACTAACATAAATTTGCTAATACACAATGTACTATACAACAGTACTACTTTAGTTTTGCAGAAATCTGCCAAATGCCTAATAATATTTTTTAAATCTTAATATTATGCGCCAGACTTGTTCTTCTTTTCCATTTTATCTTCAGAATTAAGATTATATAAAAAACAACAACTAAAAAACAAATAATAATGTTGCTTGCTAGGAGGATGTTTTATAAAAAATGTACCTCTAATCTTTGTGAACCAGTTTACAGTTATGTCTACTGGAGCTGATGTTGATTATTTGCAGCTGATTGAAACTTGTAGGAAAATAATTACCACTTACTGCATGTTATAGTTTTGCAAATTAGCTACTTCCAAATGAATTAATATTGCCTTTGGCATGGCAGGTTTCTAGTTTGCTTTCCATAGCGGATGTAAATATTTTTTTATATCAAAACTTTGTAACTTGCTTGCTTTCATGAAAAATGCTTTATTCTGCTGGTAGATAATTATTGTAACAGCTTTTCCTTTGTGCGAAAAAATTAAATTAATGTGATGGTAAATCCCAGCGTTTTTGAAACTCTAGGATTTACCGGTGCTATAAATAAAGGGGACTTTCAGTCATGAAGTATAAAAAAAAAGTTCCTTTATTTGCAGCGAGTTCATGCCCAGCTAAGCACCTCCAGCCGCCCACGGCAAAACGCTACAGAGAGGGGACGTTTCCACCTATTAGCCAATAGCATGCTAGCATTCTGGCTTAATGCCGATTGGCCCGCATGGCTACTGGCTAAGGGGTGGATATGTCACCTCATTTAAACAATAGCAGCGTTTTGCAGTGGACGGCTGGAGGCGCTTAGCTGGGCATGAACTCGCTGCAAATAAAGGAACTTTCAGAATTAAAGGGACACTGAACCCATATTTTTTCTTTCATGATTCAGATAGAGCATGCAATTATTAGCAACTTTATAATTTACTCCTGTTATCAATTTTTTTTTTCATTTTCTTGCTATCTTTATTTGAAAAGCAAGAATATAAGTTTAGAAGCCGGCCCATTTTTAGTTCACAACCTGTGTTGTGCTTGCTGATTGGTGGCTAAATGCACTCACCAATAAACAAGTGCTGTCCAGTGTCTGAACCAAAAATCATCTGGCTCCTTAGCTTATATGCCTTTATTTTTCAAATAAATATAGCAAAAGAACGAAGAAAAATTGATCATAGGAGTTTTTATACTTCATGACCAAAAGCCTCTTCGATTGTAGCTCTGGTAAATCCTAGTGTTTAAAAAAAACACTGGGATTTAACATCACTTTGTCAGTGTCAGGAGAGGACAAAATCCTAAAAATGAAGAAACTACCCAGAATTACAATATCACATTGTGCCTTTTAGATGGACAACTATTTATTATCACAATTTATAGCTGATTTAGATTGTTTTATTTGTATTCTAAAGAAAGTGTTAACAGGTCTATTTGATTTTCCAGTTTTCAGTTATTGAAAAATGTGTGTCTGATATGTGATACAGTCACAGTTTCACTAAATATCTAGAAAAAAATAAGATATTATACTTACCCTTATATTCATTTGTTCATTCATTTGGGATATTGAACTTACCATCATAGATTGGTCCCTTGAAAGAGACATAAAACAACTTGAGATTTTAACTTTGCAGTGACCTCTACAAAAATAATTGCCAGCCAGGTGGCATTATAAAGTAGCTGGGTGGTGTAATACTTTTCAATATTTATAACATGTTCTGTTAATTATATATGATACTTAAAGGGACAGTCAACACCATAATTGTTATTGTTAAAAAAGATAGATAACGCCTTTACTACCCATTCCCCAGCTTTACACAACCAACATTGTTATATTAATATACTTTATAACATTTAAAAAAAAAAAAATCTGCCTTTTTCTAAGCCACTACAGACAGCCTCATATGCTTTTGTATTCGCTTTTCACAACAGGAGACTGCTAGTTCATGTGGGCCTTATAGATAACATTGTGCTCACGTCCGTGGGTTGTTGATGACACTGCACTAATTAGCTAAAATACAAGTCAATAGATAATAAATCAATAGCCATGTGATTAATAGAGGTTTAGATACAAGTTAATCAGAGGTTAAAAGTGTATTAATATAATGTGTTGATTATGCAGAATTGGGGAATGGGTAATAAAGGCATTGTCTATATTTTTAAACAATAACGTTTTTGGAGTAGACTGTCCCTTTAAGCTATCCAAAGCACACATGTATTGCATAATTTATCATAAATTGATTTAATGATAATTACAAAATATCAATGGCATTTTTTTTCAATGGAGTTTGGCCATTGAAAAACAATTGCATCAATCTGCAAGTTTGTGAATCTATTGCAAGGCAGCTGAAATGTCTTGCATTAAAAAGGGTTTGAAGTTCCTTTAAAAATTCTTACTGCCACCTTTTTTCAGGTAGTATAAGTCCCACTTCTTTCAACAGACCTCCATTCTCTGTCCAGGCAAAACAGAAGCTTATCATCAACCAATTGTAACTGAAAAAGACAAAGTAAAAAGGAATTCCAGGGTAGCCAGGGTAAGATCATTTTAAAATTTTATGTAAAACAAAACTAGCAGAAGAAAGACAAGAAACGACATGGGTGACAAAGTGTGAAATAAGGCAGAATTCTCTACATGTACTTTTGTCAGATGAAGAGGCTGTGGTGGTGGTGGTGGGGGGGGGGGGGTGTAATACTTTGCAATATTATTATATTTTCTGCTATTTATAAATGTTTCTTAAAGGGACAGTCAAGTCCAAAAAAAACTTTCATGATTTAAATAGGACATGCAATTTTAAACAACTTCCCAATTTACTTTTATCACCAATTTTGTTTTGTTCTCTTGTTATTGTTAGTTGAAAGCTAAACCTAGGAGGTTCATGTGCTAATTTCTTAGACCTTGAAGACTGCCTCTAATCTGAATGCATTTTGACCACTAGAGGGCATTAGTTCATGTGTTTCATATAGATAACATTGAGATCATGCACGTGAAGTGACATAGGAGTGAGCACTAATTGGCTAAAATGCAAGTCTGTCAAAATAACTAAAATAAGGGGGCAGCCAGCTGAAGCTTAGATACACGGTAATCACAGAGGTAAAAAGTGTATTTATATAACTGTGTTGGTTATGCAAAACTGGGGAATGGGTAATAAAGGTATTATCTTTATTTTTAAACAACAAAAAATCTGGTGTTGACTGTCCCTTTAAGCTATCCATAGCATAAATGTATTGCATTATTTAACATAAATTGATTTCATGATAATTTGTGAAACAAACATTGGAAAAAAATTAAAAATGTGCTAATTGTTGCTTAATATTAGCTTACATTTTAGCCAGGTGGTCTGTAAAATCAGCAAAGCTGATATATATACTGTGTGTGTGTATATAAATATATTAATATATATATATATATAATCAGTAACGTGCAGTCACCTGTCATATGGCCCAAAAATAATTAATTTATCATTGCTTTAGAAGAAAAAAAGTACAAAATAAAAAATTAAAAAAAATTCACCTACATATTGCGCAATGGAGAGGCACAAGCAGGTCTTCTGCACTCCCCATTGCGCAACATGCCTGTTACTTTGGGCCTGCGATAGCTGCACCACCCACTGGTGGACGGTGGTTTTAGCTCATCATTGAGGTGCTCTAGTAACGGCCTCTTTGAGGCTGACCCGGGGAAGCCAGTCCAGCTCCTTGCGCACCTGACAACATCATCATCACAGGGGGCGTTTTCAATGTCTGAGCCCTTAGTGCGCCAAAAGCCCCAGCAGCTGCTGAGTTAGGAGTGACAAGGAGCAGCGAAATTGGAGGCCAGAATGCACATTTACACATATGGATTGTGAAGGGGAAGGGAGCATCTCAATTATAAGTTTGGCCATCCAGACCAACGGCAACCTACTTCTGTCAGCAAACACAGCTGTCCTACACGCAGTGCACGGTGCCGTGAATGTTGCAATGCATATTGCTGGTTTTGGTTACCAGCTATAAAAAATCTTTTTGAGGATGGCTGTGTTGTTTTGGATTAACAATTTCTATCTTACCGGTTTCCTGCTGATAAATAGACTTTCTGTTTCTTTTTTAATGATGTTCTGAGCAGTGAATAGTTTCTTACTCTTTGTCTGTCCTATGTTGGAACACGTATTGACTATGGCCTTTCATGTGAATTGTATTTATACAGCTCTCTGAGTTTGCGAACCCTTCAGGCTGCAGTAATAAAAGTGCTAGGTGGCCTGTAGTGGCATACTGCTGACAGGCTTAATTGTGGCTATTTATATCCTACTAAGATAATAGGAACAGAAATTTAACCTCCAGCTCTCTTTGTTTACATAAAGAATTACTAATAAACAATTAGAAATATTGAAATGCCAGTTAAACAGCATAGAAGGAAAATGAATTGTATGCACAATCTTTTGCTATGACATCCTAAGTTTATAGCACTCTACTACAGTAATTCAGAACTAGCATTTACATTGTTGTTTCCCCTATATAGGCATGTTAAATTGCTGATGGCATTAGATATTTAATTGTTTGGCTTGTACTCAAATTTGCCACCCCCTGCTGCTGGCACTGGGGAGCTACAGTTCATTGAGGGAACCATAAATGCCAGCATGTACTGTAACATACTGAAGCAGAGCATGATCCCCTCCCTTCGGAGACTGAGCCACCGGGCAGTATTCCAACATAACAACCCCAAACACACCCTCCAGATGCCTTGCTAAAGAAGCTGAGGGTAAAGGTGATGGACTGGCCAAGCATATCTCCAGACCTAAACCCTATTGAGCATCTGTGGGACATCCTCAAACGGAAGGTGGGGGAGCGCAAGGTCTCTAACATCCACCAGATCCGTGATGTCGTCATGGAGGAGTGGAAGAGGACTCCAGTGGCAACCTGTGAAGCTCTGGTAAACTCCATGCCCAAGAGGGTTAAGGCAGTGCTTAAAAATAATGGTGGCCACACAAAATATTGACAATTTGGGCTCAATTTTGACATTTCCACTTAGGGGTGTACTCACTTTTGTTGCCAACGGTTTAGACATTTATGGCTGTGTGTTGAGTTATTTTGAGGGGACAGCAAATTTACACTGTAATACAGGCTGTACACTCACGACTTTACATTGTAGCAAAGTGTAATTTATTCAGTGTTGTCACATGAAAAGATATAAAAAAATATTTACAAAAATGTGAGGTGTGTACTCACTTTTGTGGGATACTGTATGTATGTGTATGTATGTATATGTATGTATATATGTATGTGTACAGTATATATATATATATATATATATATATATATATATATATATATATATATATATATGTGTGTGTGTGTATGTGTATATATATATACAGTATATGTGGGTATATATATATATATATATATATATATGTGTGTGTATATATATATATATATATGTGTGTGTATATATATATATATATGTGTGTGTATATATATATATATGTGTGTGTATATGTATATATATATATGTGTGTGTATATGTATATATATATATATATATATATATATATATGTATGTATATATATATGTGTGTGTATATATATATATATATATCCTATAATATAAAAGGCCAAGTGTGTTTGTCCGAAGCTGTCATGCACAGTAGAAACAGCACGTGGACAAACACACCTGGCCTTACCTGACATGCTGTTTGCGGCTGAAGTGGGCGTGGCCGGGTGGTGGTGTGGGCGGGGTCAGATGGGAGAGTGGGCATGGCCGGGCACGGTCAGCGCGACAGAGAGGGGAGAGAAATAGAAAGAGAGGGGGAGAGACAAAAAGATATAGGAAAGAGCTAAAGAGAGGGGAAAGAGCTAAAGCGAGCAGAAGAGAGGGGGGAGAGAGAGCTAAATCGAGTGAAGAGCGAAAAAGAGAGGGGGGAGAGAGAGCAATAGAGAGGGGGGGAGAGAGAGCAATAGAGAGGGGGGGAGAGAGAGCAATAGAGAGGGGGGAGAGAGAGCAATAGAGAGGGGAGAGAGACAGAGCAATAGAGAGGGGAGAGAGACAGCAAAAGAGAGGGATGGAGAGAGAGCAAAAGAGAGGGATGGAGAGAGAGCAAAAGAGAGGGATGGAGAGAGAGCAAAAGAGAGGGATGGAGAGAGAGCAAAAGAGAGGGATGGAGAGAGAGCAAAAGAGAGGGATGGAGAGAGAGCAAAAAAAGAGGAGAGAGAGACAGAGCAAAAGAGAGGAGGAGAGAGAGACAGAGCAAAAGAGAGGGGGAGAGAGAGAGAGGTCAAAAGAGAGGGGGGAGAGAGCGCTAAAGAGAGGGGGGGAGAGAGCGCAAAAGAGAGATCGCAAAAGAGAGGGGGGAGAGAGAGAGCTCAAAAGAGAGGGAGAAAAAGAGAGGGGGAGAGAGAGCGCAAAAGAGAGGGGTGAGAGAGCGCACAAAAGAGAGGGGTGAGAGAGAGAGCAAAAGAGAGGGGGGGAGAGAGAGAGCAAAAGAGAGGGGGGGGGGGGAGAGAGAGCAATAGAGAGGGGGAGAGAGCACAAAAGAGAGGGGGGAGAGAGAGGGCAAGGGGTGGGACCGCTGTACTGCAAAAAATGGCCCGTGTGAACGGGCTTTAGATCTAGTAAATATATATATATATATATATATATATATATATATAAATATGATAGAACACGTTTGCTTCAGTGTGAACGCAATATTATACGCAAAACATGATTGCACACTATACACCCTAAGTATATAATAGAAGATTAGTACAATGGGTATCTCTTCAATAAAGAATACCATAAGAACAAAGCAAAATTGATAATAGATGTAAATTTGAACCTTTTTTTAAAAGATTGGATGCTCTTAATTTTTAAAAGAAAATGTTTGTTTCCTATGCCTTTAATTTAGAAACCCATGTAATTCCAGATATTTTACTAACTTTTTTTCTGGTAACACTAGCTTGTTGTTATGTTTCTGTCTAGAAGTCACAGTCTTAGGGAATGAGACTGGATGGGGAGGAGAGACAGTAGGGCAGCCAGCAGAAGGTATTGAAAAGGGTGCTTTAGATTAATGGCAGAGGTGAAAGAGCAAAGCATATATAGTACCAGCAGGCTGCTTCAAGGAAGATCTATATAACATGTGCATACGTAAAAGCAAAGGCCATTTAAGACTTCTTTATATTTCATCCATATTATTGTGTAAAGTTTATGGTACTGTTCAAAATGTACATAGGTGTAATGAAAGCTATAAATTGTAAAGAGGTACCAGGGAAGTTGTCTAGCCAAAAAAAGTTTTGTTTTTTTTTTGTTACAATTTAAAGGGACAGTAAAGTCAAAATTAATCTTTCATAATTTAAACAGCATACATTTGTAAAGAGTTTTCCAATTTACTTTTATTCTTTTGTATCCTTTGCTGAAAAGCATATATCTAGGTAGGCTCAGGAGCAGAAATGCATTACTGGAAGGTAGCTGCTGATTGATGGCTATTCTTAAATTATTTTTGTCATTGGTTCTTCCGATGTGCTCAGCTAGTTTCCAGTAGTGAATTGCTGCTCCTTCAAAAAAATGATGCGAAGAGAATGAAGCAAAAGTTGTTTAAAATTGAAACAAAATGTGGGTTTCATGTCTCTTTAAGGACAGTGGTTATCAGATTTCAGGTTTAACCAGAGAGTCTGTGGAAAATGATTGAGATATATATATATATATATATATATATATATACACATACTGTGTGTGTATATATATGTATATATATATATATATATATATATATATAATGTGTGTATAGTATTGTTAGGTTTCCTTTTTGTTTATATCTGGAAGGAATTTATGGTCCCTTTGGTGTCATTGACAAAGTCACAGAGTAACAAATGTAGATTGTGTTAGAACTAAATAATTGAATTTGAATTTTTATGTTTTTTCTAACCTACATTACTGTTAGTCTGGTCAGAGTTCACATATTAAATGACAGCACTTTCCAGGAGAATGGAAATCAAGTTAATTTATAAAACAGAGAAACCAATTTCAAGGGAATGCAGAGTGTTTAATCACATCACATCATATGTATAAATGGCCAGCAGTACGCAATGGTGAATGTCAACAATAGGTATTAATAGCTCAAAAATATCATTTAAAGGCACAAATAATCTTTTAGACCTTTCCTCTGTTGATCCTTAAAATCCTTAGCACATCCCTGAGACTGCTATGTTTATTTAAGCCGGATGCGTCCTATATCTATGTCACTTGTCTGTTTAATCCTGACCTTGTAGGAGTACCTGTGAGCAGCAGAGTGTCAGCGAAGATACAACAGCTTGTCAACACCTTGAAAAGGCCAAAACGACCACCGTTACGGGAATTTTTTGTGGATGATTTTGAGGAATTATTAGAAGGTAAGGCAATATACTATGTGAGTTGTTTATGTGTTTCAAATGAAGATGTGTGATTTACTGGAAAAACTGAGGATTGTTTGGGGGTAGTTAGGGCAATTGTGTTTTTTACAAAACACTTATTTATACATTGGTGGGCTTGTGTTCCTTACTTTTATTACATTAAAAATTAGTGTTTTACTTTAAAAGTAGTAAAATAAAGATTTAAGGTTTGAACAAGTGTAATATATTTAAATATGTTTGAGTAAAGATATTTTAGAAATAAACAATCCCCACATTAGGTCATTTCTTATTTGACAACTGAGTTTGAAGGTATATAAGATGTCATAGGGCTTTTTAGTTTGAAGGTACAGTATATAAGTTGTCATAGGACGTTTTATATTGAAAGTATAAAAGCCGCCATAGGGCTTTATCATTTGAAGGTTTATGCTATCTAACTTGTATATTTGACGTTTTTTATTGTATTTTTTTGTTTTCATTTGTTAGATTTTCTTTGCATTTTAATAAGTTTAGTGGGGGGGGGGGGTTAAGTTAGTATATAAGCTTTGCTGGTCTTTTTTGGATTGGTATATAAGCTATCATATAGCTTTTAGGTTAGTCATTTGTTGTTTTTCAAAGTCAGATCATTTGTCTTTCTTGTGAGGTGTGAACTTTTGTATTAAACCTCTTCTGTTGATTTCCAAATTTTATTAGTTTGAAAATAAAATTAAAAATCTTAACAATCTAGGTCTCCCTTATTTAATCATATTTTTACCCCACATAAGGTATCTTGTATAAAACAAATTATTTTTTAAACCTTAGTGACATTTACTTTTTTTGAGCCATAAATAAATTACTTTATTTCAGAATATTAATAAAATAATTATTTGCATTTTTTCACATATTTTGTCCGTTTGATGCACGACAATATCCAAGTTGTAATTATAAGTTATTTTTTTCTTGTGCTTCTGCAATCTCCAATTTGTTAGAAATGATGCAATTCAGTCTCTCGCTTGAGGAAATTAATATTGGGAACCAAAACCTAGACTAAATGCTGAAATTAGCAATCTTTCCAGTAACCACTAACTGAGACTAATCAATTTGTCAACATTCATTTGTCATGAAACCCTAAAGATGCCAAACACCAATATAACCCATTTACTCTTAGATGGAATACTGATACTCTAATAATCTCAGCCGTTCCCTAAAGGTTAAGATAATTACAACCAAGAAAAAATTAAGACGGTCACAGTTAGTAATGCGTTTGTCTCGCGTTGACCTACCGAGTTATCCCATTTCCTCATCACTGGACTTAATATCCATGCTCTTAGTGAACAAATGAAAAGTCCCAAGTTTTTTTTGTCTGTATAATTGTAACGTCAGAATTGTTTGTGAAGCCATTTGGAGAACGTTTATGCCCAATTGTGTACAAATAAATATTAATGAAACATTGTAATGTAAAAATGGTGTGTTCAAATTTGTTTGTTTTTAAAGGGATAGTAAACCCAAATTCTTTCTTTTGTGATTCAGAGAGAGCATGCAATTTTAAGCAACTTTCTAATTTACTCCTATTATAAATTTTTCTTCGTTCTCTTGCTATCTTTATTTTAAAAAGCAGGAATCTAAGGAGACAGCCCATTTTTGGTTAAGCATCCTGGATAGTGCTTGCTATTTGGTGGCTACATTTAGCCACCAATCAGCAAGCACAACCCAGGTGCTGAACCAAAAATGGGCCGGCTTCTAATCTTGCTTTTCGAATAAATATAGTAAGAGAACAAAGAAAAATTGATAATAGGAGTAAATTAGAAAGTGCTTTAAATTGCCTGCTCTTTCTGAATCCTGAAAGAAAAAAAAATTGGGTTTACTATCCCTTTAAAGTTAACCCCATGGTAGTGATACAGGTCAAACGTGCCCATGTGTGTATCGTGTAAAGATAGGACTTGTATTTTATTAAACCAATAATTTCATTGCATGTATGGATAAACAGCAAGGTATGGAAATATAATTAAAGGGAAATTTAACGCAAAAGTTTTATCTATTTTAAAAAAACTTTTCAATTTGCTTCTATTATCATATTTACTTAGTTCTTTTTGTTGTTATTGAAGAGAATACCTAGGTAGGTAGCGTGCACGTGTCAGGAGACCTATATGTCAGCAATTTTACACAAAATAAGCAGTAGACTACACCAGTGTTTGCACAATGTATAACACTGTTAAAAGCATTCTTGTAAAACTGCTGTCTTATAGTGCTCCACATATGTGTGTGCTCCTAAGTCTGCCTACCTGCTTCTCAACTAGAAAAAATTAGATTATTTAAATCAATTAGAAACTTTTTTTTTTTTTTATAATTGTACACTGTCTGAATCATGAAAGAAAAACTGTGGGTTTAATGTCCATTTTAATGTTTCATCACCTTGTGATAACATTTGCGCTTTCCTTCTCATCGGATCATACACTCCTCACGCATTTCTATTAAACTACGGACCACTCTAAGACTACACAAAGGATGAGCGGCAGTGATGATTGCAGTACGGCTTACACATTGGCAAATCTCTCAGAATGCATTAGATTCCTCATTGCACCTGGGGAATTGCAGCATTCTTTTTGTTCAGTGAGGCCCTAGCATCTCGTTAGACGTAAATGAAAACCTCATGTATTCTGTGTGCCAGTGGATTTATTCTCCTGTTTTTTTTTTTTTAATTTGTCATTTCCAGCTATATTTTTTTGTGATTTTATTGATGGCAATGGAAACTATAAAGGGAGAAAAATAGAAACCAGATTGTGTTTCATGTTTTGTTATTTCTACATTAAACAATCCTGTACGTTTGCATTACAGGGGTATTAAAGTCTAAAATGTGTCATCATTTTTTTTAAAAGCTCATGTTTTTAAAGGGACTAAAAACCCAGATGATTCTTGATTCAGATAGAACATTCAATGCCAAACAACTTTCCAATTTACGTCTATCAAAAACTGTAAATATAAAAGCTAAGAGAAGTTGATAAATATACAATTTAATAGTTTTAGGTATCTGATTTGTGTGCACATAGCATTCAGACTTAATTGGTTTTTTTTCATTGTAGTGGCATTTATTTTCATAGAATATATTTGAAATGTTTAAAAAATATATTTTTACGGTCCTGGGCATTTCATTTTTATGAAAAATATGTCTGGAATGGTAAAAATATATAGTTATATACCTCTTTAATTTTACACCATCTGCTTATTATTTTGGTGTAAACCAACGGTTAATCAAATTATCTTAACTGATGATGATGTTGTTTTGCTTCCCTTAGTTCAACAGCCAGATCCAAACCAGCCTAAGCCAGAGGGAGCACAGATGTTAGCCATGCGTGGGGAGCAGCTGGGAGTAGTAACTAACTGGCCCCCTTCACTTGAAGCTGCGCTACAGCGATGGGGGACTATATCCCCTAAAGCACCATGCCTTACCACTATGGACACCAATGGAAAACCACTCTACATCCTGACCTATGGTAAGTCCCTAGAGCAGTTCTCTTGTTGATGATTTTTTTTGTAGCCATCTGTTCTTATCCCCCACAAAGGTTTAAACACATAGGTAAAGTCTTGCTTAGAAGCTGCAAGGCATGCAGCAATGAGCAAAACAAAGCCTATTTTCCAATCACAAGTGGCAGTCGCAAGATCCCGCCAATCACTTGCTGTTCAGGAGCCGTTAAGATAGCAGCTTCTAAACAGGTAATTACCTGGGTGTCTTATCCTGTAGGGGGTGTTAAACATGCAGAGATTAATCATAATCATTTTGAAAAGTTTATCTTATTTTTTACAAAACTTACCAATAAAGATTTTCGTAGATAAATAATTTGATAAGATTTTCGGATTGTGATCAAGCCCATTGTTCGCTAGGTTTATTAATGAAAGTGTAACGTTTTTGCCTTGTACTATGCTAGAGACGAGTCTGCAGTGCTGATAAAACATGACATTATTGTTCTGCATTGTGCTCTTTTATTAAAGGACTAGTGTAGTCAAAATTAATCTTTCATGATTTAGATAGAGCATGCAATTTTAAGCAACTTTCTAATTTACTCCCATTATCAATTTTTCTTCGTTCTCTTGGTATCTTTTTTTGAAAAACTAATAAAGTAAGCATAGGAGTCCGCCCATTTTTGGTTTAGCACCTGAGTAGCGCTTTCTGATTGGTGTCTAAATGTAGCCACCAATAAGCAAGCGCTACCCAGGTGCTGAACCAAAAATGGGCCGGCTCCTAAGCTTACATTCAAATAAAGATACCAAGAGAACGAAGAAAAATTTATAATAGGAGTAAATTGGAAAGTTGCAAAAAATTGCATGCTCTATTTGAATGATTAAAGTTTAATTTTGACTAGACTATCCCTTTAATGAGCAAAGGAGACATTCACAATACGTATTGGTCAATAGTTGCTTCATTCGCTGCTCTAGGTTATTACATTGCTTCCCAGTTGGAATAGAAAATGAATACATACACAGTGGGTCTTTTAGAAACTCACCGTTAAATGAATAGGGAATAGAAATATCTTTGCATTTTAAAGTCGAGCACTTATTCATGTTGTGCAACGCATTACCCAAAAAAATTTAAATGTGTTCTTTTTTTTAAATAACTAGAAAGTGATTTGTTTAGGTTTAGCTGTTGATCTTGTTGCTCCTCTAACTGGTCTTTATTTATTGTGCTGTTTGAGGTTCGGTGTTTGTAGCTCCTTGCAATGCTTCTAGCAATGGTAAAAAGAGTTGTTTTGTAAGTCTCTTTAGAACAGCCCAAGTGCTGAGGGGTTTTTGTGAGTGATTTGATTTGACCTACATGGAGAGTTATGCTTCTGCGCTTAGGTTTAGCTGCTGAGATAGATTGAATGCACCTTGTGTTATAATAGGTGCTGTGTGATTGGCTGGGAGACAGAACATGCTGCTGCTCAGGTAAACATCCAGTGTACCAATCAGCTCTGGGGTAAGGCGCAACACCCACTGTGTGTGGGCTAAACCAAAACTGCAGGGTGCATAACTACAAACCTAGACAGCCATCCACTGCACAGGGTTCAATCGAAGCAAAGTGTGCACTAGTCAGGTAAAAGGCTACTTTATTTCAAAATCTTAAACATTAGCATGGCAACAGTGTATGTACATGTCTGATATGTTTCACGCTTGATTGGCGCTTCCTCATAGACTGGTCCCTCCTTGCCACCAGCTTTCTTAAATACAGTTTAATTTAATTAACCCTACATTTCCCAATTAAAACAATTAAATACATTGTATAAAAAACAGATAATTTAGCTAGTACAAAGATGGTGACATTTTTCTTTTCTCCATAAAGAAAAGGTAAGTATTTTAAAAAAGAAACTTCATTGTAAAGTTTAATGAATGAAATGGCCCCTGTTTTAAAGAGTATTTTTAGATACCGGGCACTTATTCATTAAAGTTTACATTCACTTTAGGCTAACAAATAATATATTTCCTAAAAATGTTCAGTGGCTTAAGGTCAGATTTAGGTAGGGTTGCTAGGTGCGATCTGTCTGCAGTTCTTCCCTCCAGACAGGGCCGGATTGACCAGCTGGGAAGCCAGGAGAAATCCTGGTGGGCTGGACTAGGTGTTGCGAGCATTGTTTTAAAATGTATTGATTGCTCTATGCCTCTAATTTCAATTTATATAAATCCTATCAGCCCCAGCTTCCCAAACTCATTTTTGTATTACAGTGAGGGTGGAAGGAAGGGCTGGGCAAATGCTCATCCCCTGGGTCGGCATCAGTGGCGTAATAGTGGCCGGAAAGGAAATGGGCTAGCGTGTGACTCTTGGAATGTAAAGTAGACATGGCTGCCTGCTTAACATACTTTGTACATCGTAATGCACAGTTTACATTTGTAGACTGTGCATTATACTGTGCAATATATGTGTACTGCAGTGTGTGAGATACTAAACAGATGCCTCCCTGCCTCATCTTCCCCCGCGCAGCAGGTCCTGCACAATTTTATAATCTTATACAGAATTATATATATATTGTTCTACAGACTTAACTGAATATAGGGCTGGTCTTTACATTTTTCCAGGGCTGTTCTTTATTCCCAGTGCGGCCCTGCCTCCAGAGGGCTCTTTTGAGTTGGGTAAACCCCAAAGCACAGATGTTCAGGTTTTTTTTTCTTTCATCAAATGGTGAGAGTCCACAAGCCATCTCGTGTGGAAATAGTCCCCTCCTGACTACTATGAGGAGGCAAAAGATATCCCAACAAACCAGAGCTTTAAATCCCTCCCACTCCCCATGATCCTCAGTCATGCTCTTTTGCCTCCTTGATGAGGAGAGAGATGAAAATTAAGTGCAAGGTCTACTTATCATTTGAAAAGGGATCCTCTAACCCAGTGATTTTTAACCTTTTTTTTGCCGGGGCACACTTTTTTACATTAAAAAATCCTGTGGCACACCACCATCCCAAAATTTTAAAAAAATCACACATTGTAGCTTAATACAGCATATATATATATATACACATACACACAAACACACACATACTGTATGTATTGTGCTGTTATGCCATGCCTCCTACAAACGACCCCTGCACTGGGAGTAAAAAACAAGCAAAGTTTTAAAAAATATGTCACACTGTTGTCAGTCTGCCGTGGCACACCTGAGGATCTCTCACGGCACACTAGTGTGCCACGGCACACTGGTTGAAAAACACTGCTCTAACCAATCTGAGGCCCAAATCCTCCTCGCAGTAAGCCGTCATTCAGAAGTACAGACAAGGAGTTTTTTTAGCCAGGCAGTCAAAGGTCTTTTCTCCGTGAGAAATGTCATAGGTTTCCAAGGTGAAATGTGGACTTGCTTTTATTGATTTAGATCCTTGGCATTGTGCTCGCACTGCTTAGGTTGGGCTCATCTTCTGGAAACAAGTTGCTGCAGCTGAGATGAGCCCAGTGGACAGAGGTGCTGAGTACCTGCACCTCACAAACCCACTGGCTATTAGTTTGAACATGTACACACAATTCATATAGTCTGGGGACATGTATTATATACCATAAACCTTATACCAGCAGTTTTTAGCACTTTTAGGTTACTATTGCTTTAAACTTAACACATTCTGCTTAGTGCGCTCAGAATTTGCTTCTGAGCTATGCACAGTATGTTTTATTTCACCTCCACTAAATTTGTGTTTGTTACCTTTGGGTTTTAGCTTTTAGTGCTCACTGGAAGTACAGGCGTGCTACGGGTTATCAGTTTTAGTGCACCTTTTCTGTGTTATAATCAGTTCCTGTGCTGCTGTAACATTCCCAGTGTGTAGTACGTTTCTCATGACTGGTAGAGGTGATAAGGCACTCTGATCATCAGTGCTTAGCTTCAAATTTGGGGTACAATTTTTTTAACCCTTTATGTGCTGTTATAGGCCATGTAAACCTTTTTACTGTTTACAAAGTTTTTTTTGTTTACTGTTTACCTTTTAAAGGTTAATCAGTGATACACTGTGTACATTGGGCCTTTTTCTCACCTTCAAGGTTAACTATTTATTTTGTATCTAATTTTGTAACTATTTGCTTTGTAACTCATGTGCTAATCCTAAACAGAGTTTTTCTGAGCTTCAGAGTGTGCTTGGGTTTATTCGTTATCAAAGTTGCTCCCAGGACAATTAATCAGAGCAAAACTTAAAGGGACACAACCCATTTTTTTTTTACATTTTTTAGGTAAGTTTTCATTTCTTTAGAGGTAGAGGAAAGTCCTGCTACAGTCAAGCAGCCTGTTAAAGGGACACTGAACCCAAATGTTTTCTTTTGTGATTCAGATAGAGCATGCAATTTTAAGCAACTTTCTAATTTACTCTTATTAGCAAATGTTCTTCATTCTCTTGGTATCTTTATTTGAAAAGCAAGAATGTAAGCTTAAATGCCGGGCCATTTTGGTGATCAACCTGGGTTATTCTTGCTGATTGGTGGATAAATTCATCCACCAATAAACAAGTGCTGTCCAAGGTTCTGGACTTTCTTTTTCAAATAAAGATAGCAAGAGAACGAAGAAAAATTGATAATAGAAGTAAATTAGAAAGTTGCTTAAAATTGCATGCTCTACCTGAATCATTAAAGAAAAAAATTGGGTTCAGTGTCCCTTTAAGAGAATTGATAAAAAAAAATTAAGGCAGCTCCAAAGCAGCGTTCCTATTTTCCCATGCCCAATTCAGCTTCTTAATTGATTACTAAGCAATTGCAAAAGGCAGGTACTTTTGTTCCATCTAACAAATTTAAATCTGTTTCTTCTCCCTTCTGTTAAAACTGAGATTTGGAAGACTGTTCCTAAGGTAAATGCTGCTATTTCCACTGTGGTCAGGTTTACTATTAATCCCCCATTAGTTCCAAATCTCTCACACAAGCCAAAAAAGCGTGGTACTTTATAGGATCTCAAGGCACTTGAGACAGGAAGAACCTTCCCCGAAAAGACTTTGAACCAAGACTTATTCAATACCACTGGAAAATGATTGGCAAAACCCAGGGATCCTGAACATGTATCTCCTAATCCTCATGAAATAGACTTAATCTGCCCCTCCACCAAAGCCTGGTTTGGCATGGGGGGCTGCACCTTCATGCAGTCTTGGGAGCTGGGGTAGACTTCTTGGATGGTTGCTCCAGTTCCAAAATCAGAATTAAACCAAACCTTTCTATAGTGCCAAAGAAAAGAAGGTACTTTTTAGTCTGTTTTGGATCTCAAAATTTTGAACAAATTCCTGAAAGTTCCTACTTTCAAGAAGGAGATAATTCGCACTTTGATTCCTTTAGTGCAGGAGGGTTGTGTTTATGTCTACCATAGACTTAAAACATACTTATTTGGATATCCCTATTCACGGGGATCATGTCAAGTTCCTTAGATTTGCTTTTCTAGACAAGCATTATTAGTTTGTGGCATGTCCTTTTTTTCTGGCTACAACTCCCAGTGTGTTTACAGAAGTACTGGGAGCTCTGTTGTCTGTAATTTGAGCTCAAAGAATTTCTGTAGTTCCCTACTTGGACGACGTTTTGGTTCAGTTTCCTTCTTTTCATCTGACTGTGTCACACACTCAAATAATTCTTCAAATTATTTAGTCATTGTTGAAAAATTAAACTTCCGAAAAACTCATTAACCCATCAGACTTGTGTGTCTTTTCTGGGGTTCATAATCAATTCCTTGACTTTGCCTTTGTGTCTGACAGATCAGCGCAGACTGAAGCTGCAACTGATCAGACTTGTAGGGCAGTTACTTTGTCATCTTTGCACAATTTTTGTACTTGTTATCACTTTGCTGTTTATGTTCTTCTGAAGCTGCCTTTGGCAGAAAAGTTCTGTGGGCAGTAGTGCCCGAGTAGAAACGCCCTCCCTTAACTGTACACAATGGTCTTGAGGACTCCATGGCTTGAGTATTGATTCCCACATGTGATGGCTTGTGGACTCTCACCATCTGATGGAAGAAAACAAAATGTATGCTTACCTGATAAATTACATTTCTTTGATGATAGCAAGAGTCCATGAGCCTTGTCATATCTTTTTGTTCAGGTGGCATCAGTACATGTTTTGCTCTTATTTGCCGCGCTTTATCTTTCTTGTTTTTTTTTTTCCTCATCTATTTGGCTACATGTATGACTGAGGATTATGGGAAGTGGGAGGGATTTAAAATTTCTGGTGTTTTGGGGTATCTTTTGCCTCCTCCTAGTGGTCAGGGGAGGAATATTCCCACATGTGATAGATCTTGGACTCTCACCAACATAAAATAAATTATTTTTATCAGATTAGCATAACTTTTTTTTCTAGGACCACAAAAACTACAGGAGACTTTTTTTCCTTCTGGGACACAAAAATTATACCAAGAAATCCCATATAGCCCTCAGGCCACCAGTTGGTCATCTCTGCCCTAGATGGTAATTAGTTATAGTTAAGTTGCTTTATAAATATGTTTCTATATAATGACCTAACATTTATATGTTTGTATTCATTGATTATGAATAATGTGATTATCACTCCTTCATTTATGTGTATGTGTGTGTATGAATATGTATGTGTGTGTATACACACACACACAATTATTCTGCTTACACAATACCCACTTGTCACCATCTTTGAACTAGCTAAATTATTTAATTTTCATACATGTACTTGATTGTTTTAATTAGGCACCTATAGGGATAATTAGGTTAAACTGTGGGGCCAGTCCATGAGGAAGCGCAAGTCAGGCACAAAACATGTCAGACATGTACCTACACTGTTGCCATGTTCATTTTTAAGAATTTTAAATAAAGTAGTTTTTTACATGAATAGTGCACACTTTGCTTTGATTGGCTGTTTATGTATCATTGAGTGGGTAAAGAACAGAAAGCTGATCTTACTTGAATGCTTATCATTGTGTTTTTTTATGGAAATTCTGTCATTAGATCTGTGTGTATGACAGATAATAAAAGGACCGAGGAAGTGTTTGGTATCAAACTGTCATTCTCCACTGTATGAGCAGCTGTGTGGAATTCCCATAGGGGAGGGAACCAGGGCATTTTTTTTATCAACTTAGTTGTAGGGTTGTGGAGGAACAGGGCAGATAAACTGGGCATATCTTGTCCCATGACAATTACCTCACCAATTAAGCTGATCATATACTGTATGTCCCAAGCTTCAGAAAGAGGTGATGATGGTGAATTTAAAGACGTTTTTCTAAGGTTACAAACAGTCACCCACCAACTACTCTCCCACTCTTACTTTCCACCCTTATATTTAAACATCAGCCAATCACATAACCTTGAATATTTGTTTTTTCTATGTTCCTTGTACTTTGACAGATAATATACCACCATAAACACACCCACTGGTGCTCTCCCATCTTTACTCTTACACCCTTGATGCTCACCCACCACTTCAACTATAAACAGCCTGATTTTATAGAAGGTGAGGGAATGGACTCTTGACTTTATTTTACCAGATGAAATAGATTGTCAGGAGGAGGGACAAGTAGATTGAGCTAGTGGTTTTGTTCCTTGAACAAGTACATTTATTGGAATGATGGGTGACGTACACTGACGTGCTATGGTTGATGAAATGATGGAGGCCGAAACACCATCCCATATATGTGTACTATAGACTATATATCAAAATAAATCGGACTGATTCAAAATTTTGTATTCTCCATTATTAATAAACAAACATTACTTTTGCAGTTTTTAACATGGGTATTCTATGTCAAAAATGTGTATCGTGTCACATACTTCTCACCCTGGTTTTGGAGTTTTGCACCCTTTTCACCTACCACGTGCTTGCAATTCAGCCTGGCTTTTGTTGAGAATGTCACACAGAATGCTGGGAACGTACAAAAGACTACAGATAAGTAGGCATAAAGCTTGTTTTATATGCCTCATGATTTTAAAGTGAGCCAAAGAAACATAAAAATCATAATAAAACCATATAAGGTTCACCATCCCCCCCCCCATAATTCATAGCTTAGCCATTATGCAGATCTCCCCTTTGCCAGTAAACCATTTTATAATATTTATTTTAATTGTTCATACGGCTCTTTATGGTGGTTATTTATAGGTCCTGTAATATTTAAACATTTAAAGTTTTTTCTTAGAATCAGTGTTGTAGTTAATAATAGCAGCAGGTAGCGTCCATGTTGAACGCCTACACATTGTGACGCACATTGTGCTCAGCATGAGGTATATTGGGAATAAGCACTAAATTATTGTTCTAAACGATACAGAAAACATAAAACTTGCAGAGTCTCTTACTGACTCATTGCCTCCCCAGTGTCGCATCATTCTGAAAGGAATGAAGGACCTACCTGATGTCATCTTAACATGACTTATCACATAGGCATTGCCAGGAAGCCTTAGATAGTAATTCAATGTTTGTTGCTGGTGGAAATATACATTTAATAATTTTTTTTTTTAAAGTTTGATTCTCCATTTAGCATTGGTTAACATTGGTGAGATTCCATGATCATTAACATGCGGAGTACTAGGTCCTGCCCACTAGGAGGAGACAAAACATTCCAGAGATTTGCTCCTCGCTATCCAACTTTTCCTCTATTAACCTCAGTTATTGTTTTGCCTCTGCAAAGGGAAGGTGATATTTGGGCTTTTTGCAGAGCTTTCCAAATTAGTCAAGCGAATACTTGGCCATCTGTGCATATCTTTGCTAAATCTTATAATTTTGGTTCCTATGTCTCATCTGAGGTTGCTTTAGTAGAATAGTTCTGCAGCCTGTTGTGCCTGACTAGTTACCTGCCTTAAAGGGATAGTAAAGGCATATTTTTTTCATTACAGCATCCTGTAGTCAAATATATGAGCATTAAATGCTTTAATACCTTGCACTGTCCTTTTTTTGTCGTTTCGCGCAATCCTGCCTGAAATATTGGCTCCTTTCCAAACCCACTGTGAGGCTAATGTGCATTAGCCAATGACGGTGGGCAACCTGAGTTCTCTCAGTAATAACCTACGCATGTGATGAGAGTGCAGATTCTACCGCTCATGCTCATTTGGAAGAGATTGTCAACCCTGAAACTCTTCGCAAACTTCGCCAACAACTGTGCATGTTTCTGCTTGCATGCATTGTATGCAAAATATAATAGCAATTGTGGGAGTGATAGTCATTGTGTCGGACAGCCCATAAATGAGGGCTGCCATTTAATACGTCATCCTGGGTAAAAGTATTATTCTTTCAAATATCTTACAAGCTTACGGCTAGATTACGAGTTGTGCGTTAAGGTAAAAAAGCAGCGTTAAGAGGTCCTAATGCTGCTTTTTTGCGCCCGCTGGTATTACGAGTCTTGCAGGTATAGGTGTACCGCACACTTCTTTGGCCTTACCGCAAAACGACTTGCGTAAACTTCGTAAAGTCTTTTTTCTATGGGACTTCTATAGCGCCAGTATTACGAGTCTGTCCTGGGAGGCCAAAAAGTGAGCGGTACACCCTACCCTGTCAAGAGTCCTAACGCATTTAAAAGTCAGTAGTTATGAGTTTTATGGTACAACGTTGTAACATAAAACTCATAACTAAAGTGCTAAAAAGTACACTAACACCCATAAACTACCTATTAACCCGAGGCCCTCCCGCATCGCAAACACTAAAATAAAATTTTTAACCCCTAATCTGCCGCTCCAGACACCGCCGCCACCTACATTATATTTATGAACCCCTAATCTGCTGCCCCCAACATCACGGACACCTACATTATATTTATTAACCCCTAAGCTGCCGCCCCCAACATTGCCACTATAATAAACATACTAACCCCTAAACCGCCGCACTCCCGCCTCGCAAACATTAGTTAAATATTATTAACCCCTAATCTGCCGCCCCCAACATCGCCGCCACCTACTTACATTTATTAACCCCTAATCTGCCGCCCCTCAATGTCGCTGCTACTATACTAAATGTATTAACACCTAAGTCTAAGTCTAACCCTAACACCCCCTAACTTAAATATAAATAAAATAAATCTAACTAAAAATTCCTATCATTACCTAAATAATTCCTATTTAAAATTAAATACTTAGCTGTAAAATAAACCCTAACCTAGCTACAATATAACTAATAGTTACATTGTAGCTATTTTAGGGTTTATTTTTATTTTACAGGCAAGTTTGTATTTATTTTTACTAGGTAGAATAGTTATTAACTATTTAATAACTACCTAGCTAAAATAAATACAAAAGTATCTGTAAAATAAAATGTAACCTAAGTTACAATAACACCTAGCACTACATTATAATTAAATAAATTAACTAAATTAAATACAATTACCTAAATTAAATTAGCTAAAGTACAACCCCCCCCACTAAATTACAGAAAATAATAAACAAATTACAAGATATTTAAACTAATTACACCTAATCTAATAGCCCTATCAAAATAAAAAAGCCCCCCAAAATAAAAAAAAACGCTAGCCTAAACTAAACTACCAATAGCCCTTAAAAGGGCCTTTTGCGGGGCATTGCCCCAAAGTAATCAGCTCTTTTACCTGTAAAAAAAAATACAAACAATCCCCTCAACCGTAAAACCCACCATCCAATAGAATGTGAGCTCAATCCTATTGGCTAGAATGTGAGCTCAATCTTATTGGCTGATTCATCAGCCAATAGGATTTTTTCTTCCTTAATTCCGATTGGCTGATAGAATTCTATCAGCCAATCGGAATCTAAGGGACGCCATCTTGGATGATGTCACTTAAAGGTACCTTCATTCGTCGTTAGTCCGTCGGATGAAGAGGATGCTCCACGTCGGATGTCTTGAAGATGGAGCCGCTCCGCGTTGGATGGATGAAGATACAAGATTCCGTCTGGATGAAGACTTCTGCCGTCTGGAGGACCACTTCTCCCGGCTTGGATGAAGACTTCTCCCGGCTTCATTGAGGACTTCGACCCGGTTGGATGAAGACTTCTGCTACTTTGGTACTTTGGGGCAATGCCTCGCAAAAGGCCCTTTTAAGGGCTATTGGTAGTTTAGTTTAGGCTAGGGGTTTTTTTATTTTGGGGGGGGCTTTTTTATTTTGATAGAGCTATTAGATTAGGTGTAATTAGTTTAAATATCTGGTAATTTGTTTATTATTTTCTGTAATTTAGTGTTTGTTTTTTTTGTACTTTAGCTAATTTAATTTAGGTAATTGTATTTAATTTAGTAAATTTATTTAATTATAGTGTAGTGTTAGGTGTTATTGTAACTAAGGTTAGGTTTTATTTTAAAGGTACTTTTGCATTTATTTTAGCTAGGTAGTTATTAAATAGTTAATAACTATTTAATAACTATTCTACCTAGTTAAAATAAATACAAACTTGCCTGTAAAATAAAAATAAACCCTAAGATAGCTACAATGTAACTATTGGTTATATTGTAGCTATCTTAGAGTTTATTTTATAGGTAAGTATTTAGTTTTAAATAGGAATAATTTAGCTAATTATAGTAATTTTATCTAGATTTATTTAAATTATATTTAAGTTAGGGGGTGTTAGGGTTAGGGTTGGACTTAGGTTTAGGGGTTAATACATTTAGTATAGTGGCGGCGACGTTGGGGGCGGCAGATTAGAGGTTAATAAATGTAGGTAGGTGGCGGCGATGTTAGGGATGGCAGATTAGGGGTTAATAATTAACTAATGTTTGCAAGGCGGCAGTGCGGCGGTTTAGGGGTTAATATGTTTATTATAGTGGTGGCGACTTTGGGGCGGCAGATTAGGGGTTAATAAGTGTAGGTAGGTGGCGTGACATTGGGGTGGCAGATTAGGGGTTAATAAATATAATGTAGGTGTCGGTGATTTTGGGGGCAGCAGATTAGGGGTTCATAAATATAATGTAGGTGGCGGCGGTGTCCGGAGCAGCAAATTATTGGTTAATAAGAATAATGTAGGTGTCGGCGATGTTGGGGCGGCAGATTAGGGGTTAATAAGTGTAAGATTAGGGGTGTTTAGACTCGGGGTTCATGTTAGGGTGTTAGGTGTAGACATAAATGTTATTTCCCCATAGGAATCAATGGGGCTGCGTTACTGAGTTTTACGCTGCTTTTTTGCAGGTGTTAGACTTTTTCTCAGCCGGCTCTCCCCGTTGATTCCTATGGGGAAATCATGCACGAGCACGTACGACCATCTCACCGCTGACTTAAGCAGCGCTGATATTGAAGTGCGGTAAGGAGCAAAATTTTGCTCAACGCTCACTTCTTGTCTTTTAACGACGGGTTTGTAAAAACTCGTAATACCAGCGCTGTAGGAAAGTGAGCGGTGAGTAAAAACTGTTCGTTAGCACCGCATAGCCTCTAACGCAAAACTCGTAATCTAGCCTTAGTTTTTAAAAAAATGTATGTTTTCTATATTTATATTATATGATGAATGTTTAAAAGTGTTATCTTGTAACTGACTTTTCTAATCCTTTAAAGGGACATGAAACTCAAACTTTTTTCTTTCATTATCCAAATAGCACATACAATTTGAAATAACTTTCCATTTTACTTCTGTTATCAAATTTGCTTAAAGGGCCATAATACCCAAATGTTTAAACACTTGAAAGTGATGCAGCATAGCTGTAAAAAGCTGACTTGAAAATATCACCTGAAAATCTCAATGTCAAAAATTCCTCAGTAGCCACATCCCATTGCAAATCAGTATGTCTGTCCCGAGACAGCTAAGGGAGTGAGCTTACGTGCACACTCATCTTATTTCCCTATTCAGTGTAAGGAAGTTTACAATGAAATCTCATGAGATCACAATAAAAGAGTTCATGACCTCAGCACTGCTGATGATGATTGGCTGCTGTTCATTTCTTCATTTTTTTTTTTACCTGCAGCTGGGCAGCAGCTGAGTATAACTTTTTACACAGAACTTACTCTGCTGAGCTGAGGAGATTGTGAGGTAAAATATCTTCCTTTTACATAGAGATGCTCAGGTGATATTTTCCTGTCAGCTTTTTACAGTTATACTGTATCAGTTTCAAGTGATTTGGCATATGAGTATTATGTCCCTTTAATTTATTTGTATAATTTGTTTAAGGAACAGCAATGCACTACTGGGCCTTGCCAAGAGTTGGTCTATTGTAAATCACCTCTCATGAATGTGATCTTGTTAAAGGGGTTCAAGGGGATGACAGAGGAGGAGGAGAGGAACTGAGGTAATAAAGGTTAGCCTATATTATATGCTTCCCTGAACAGTAGAGACTTTAAGAAAAAATGCTTGAAACTCTGAAAACAAGGGGATATTCTTGTGGAGTGAGGCAGAGTGTTCCACATAATAGGCACCATTCTGGAGAAGTCCTGTAGACGGGAATGTGAGGAGGTAAAAAGAGAGGAGAAGAGAAGGAGGTTGCGTGCAGAGTGAAGGGAACGGGAGAGTATCTGGGGACAAGGTCTGAGATATAGGGGGAGCAATGCAGTTGAGGACCTTGAATGTCAGAGTCAGGATTTTGTGTTTTATTCTGGAGGTTAGAGGAAGCCAGTGAAGGGATTGGCAGAGAGGTGCAGCAGATGAGGAGCGACGTGTAAGGAAAATCAGCCTAGCAGAGACATTTATTATGGATTATAAAGGAGATAGACGGCAGCTAGGGAGACCGGAGAGGATGGAGTTGCAATAGTCAAGGTGGGAAATGATGAGATAATGAATTTAAATCTTAGTTGAGTCTATTGTGTGGAAGTAGCAAATTTTGATGTTTTTAAGGTGGAAATGGCAGGAACTGGCCCAAGATCAGAAGTGAGTAGTGAAAGAAAGATCTGAGTCACGTGTGACAAGACATCAGGCATGCAAGGTTGTGGTAATTATGTTGTTATCAACAGTTATACAAGCAAAGCTGTTCAGGACCTAATATCCCACGTTACAGATTATGGATTCTCACTATAATGAAATAAATCAATTTAATAGGTAAGCATAACGTATTCTTAAAGTAACTATTTACACTTATCAAGTTTTCCTTGTAATTTGCATACCTGCAAGCAATGATCTGTGTGCAATAAAACAAAATGAGGCTAGCACTTGCAAGGTGATTCTGATTACTATAACAATTTAACAGCTGTAAGGAAATGCTTATTTGAATAGTGGAAGAGTCACATTTCAAATGAGGTGTCTTAGGATATTTTTCTATTGTGAATGGGTGATTTTGGTTTATATGGATGTATTAGATGATAAGTATGATGGTCACCTAATAGCTGTATGGGCATGTGACCCCTCATTTGAAAAATTAGTCCTTTCCAATGTAAAAGTGAACAGGCCACATTTTTTTTGTTATCTCTATATTTCTTTTCGATCTAGATCAATGATGGGCTGTGTAATATCTTTATCTATTGTAACATTAAAATTTTGCTTAGATCCATTTTTTAAGTTAAAAAACACGTCTACTTATGATCCATGTGGTACAACAATGTTTTAACTGTCCTAGTATTCTGTAAGTGAACAGGCTACGCTTTTTTTTTTATCTCTATTTCTTTTCAATCTAGATCAAGAAACATCTATACAGTTTTCTTCTTGAATATTATAATAAAATAATCTTGTTTGGGGAAAAAGCAATTCATCAAATGGCAAAGGAGCTAATTTATGTCTCTTCTCAAGGTTCTAAAAACGCATTGATTTAAAAGATTCACATAGACAAGATGCTCCCAGAGCTTATTTCACTAGAATCCAATAACCACTCATTAACCCGTTAATGAAATTGATTGTGTAAATACAAACTTGTACCTGCCACAATCTTTTTGCTGTGTGTGATTTCCTTATTGCTAGAAACTGGTTTCCACGCTGACTTCTGTGTCATTTGTGTTTTATATAAACTGCATCAAACAGAGGCATCATCTTTATTTTTACATGAATCTTTTGTCATATATGAGAGGTGTTCCAGCTGTGCAACAGTCAAGAGATATAAATAAGATTCAAGTGGAGAGTTTTCATATACTCATTATTTATTTGTCTGAGGATAAATCTGTTTTGCTTAGATAATATATTGGTAGAACCCTTGATATTACACAAAGCATCTGGATACGTTTTATAGGGACTTGCGTATCAGAGTTTCCCAGCTGTTGTTTTTCACTTGTTTGTAACATTTAAAAGGAAAATGCTAATACAAACATTACATTGTTAGAATATGTATTATTTGCATTACTGATTGTAGATTATTATGTATTTAATCGCTGCAAATGGGGTTTAACACACAGGTAAATTCCTGCTCAGAAGTAACAAGAATTGCAGCTCCCAAGCAGGAAATAGCCAGTGGTTGGTGCCTAAATGCTACTTCTGCTCCTGATTGGCTCACCAGCCGTGTTCTGCTCAGGAGCTGTAATTCTTTGTGTGTCAAACCCAATTTGCAGTGGTTAATAACTAGTGGGCGGACAAACTTTCTAGCCAAGGAACCTGTCCCCCCCCATGCTTGTGGCAAAAGATGTGCTATACAACGTTATTATTGCTATACAAGCATTTCCATGTGCAGCTCCACTCCATAGCAGGACTTGTCAATTATCCAGGATGTTTTAATTTCGCCATCTCTAAAATGAGATAGCGGTTAGAAAGCAATAATGACTGTTACTTATTAGCTTGCAGCCTGGAGCCCATAGGAACCTTGGGTCAATAATGCAAAAATATTAAGTTCTAATGAGTTTGTGCATGTAGTCGTTTTCAGTGCAATGTCACTAATTGATTATTACTCCTGAGCTAATTTGATGGACACGCTACCTGGATGATTTTACTGGCCACCCGGCTAAAATTTTAAATTTATTAAAGGGACAGGAAACCCCAATTTTTTCTTTGATGATTTGGATAGAAGATACAATTTTAAAAAATTTGCTTCATTCTCTTGTTATCCTTTGCCGAAGGAACAGCATTGCACTAAGGACAGCCAGCTTGAACACATCTAGTTAGCCAATCACAAGAGACAAATGTGTGCAGGCACCATTCAGCAGCTAGGTCCCACTAGTATAGGATATGTACGTATTGTTTTTCAACAAGGGACACCAAGAGAACAAAGCACATTTGAAAATAGAAGTGAATTTAAAAGTGTCTTAAAATAACATGCTCTATCTGAATGCAAGTTTAATTTGGACTTTCCTATCCCTTTAAGCTAAAATTAGCTAATACTATTTTTTTCAATGCCCCCCCCCCCAAATTATCATTAAACCAATTTATGTTAAATTAAGAAATTAATTTGTGCTTTAGATTTTATTTAATGTTATAATATTGTCAAATATTACACTGCCCCCACCTGGCTACTTCATAATGCTACAAGGCTAGCAACATTTTCTTTGAGGAACACTAGTTATGTATATTTCACTCTTCTCTTTTTTTTAGCGTAACAATATTGTGTAATATTATTTAATATGGTGAGAAATAACACCGTAAAGGGTTAACAGTTAAAGGGGCATACAAGTAGAAATGTATTAATATCATGATTCACAGACATAGAGCAAGACATTAAAAATAACAACAACAAAAAACAGAGAAACTTTCCAATTTTACTCCCATATCAGTTTGTCTTTTTATGGGAACACTTTCTAAGGCACCAACTCCTACTAAGTGTGTGCAAGACTTCATAGTATACTATCTACTGCTCCTTTACAAATCAGAATAAGAGTATTTACATTTTACTAGGCATGTGTCAATTATTCAATTCTACTTTATTCAATGGTTATATAATATAAAGCAATTCAATTGAGGATTTAAAGAGACAGTTTACCCTAATATTTCCCCCCTTTAATTTGTTCCCAATGATCCATGTAACTGCTGGAGTGTATGAAATTGTTTACAAATAGCTCCTTTACGTTAATATTGACATTTGAAATAGCTGATTTTGCCTTTGGTATCCATACCTATACTGAAAGTTTTTATACTTAAATATTGGCTATAGAATGATGTGTAAACATAAACAGCAGACTAAATTACACTCTGTGGGAGGTAGGAGAGATAAGCAATAACATGTTCATTTTCAATTCTCTCTAAGTATTGGTCTTTGTTATACAGACAGATATATTATAAAGAAGCATTCATGTGTACAAAAAGTGTCTTGTGGTTTCAAAGAACAAAATATCTATTTAATATACAAAAATAAACCCAAATAAGCAATTTCTCATACATTTTCTATTCTTCGGCTGATATTACAAGTCATTAGAAAAACATTAAGGGGAAAACAATTTTAGAATACACTGCCCCGTTAAGTTCTCTGTAAAGAAATACAAGTATCAGTATTGCAATGTGTGGAGCTGCATTGAAAAAAATCTGCACACAAAATAAATGTTTTTGAAAGCTTTAAATCAGTCCTTTTGTTTGCAACGTTTGCATTGTTTTACAGTACTGGGATTTACTGTGTGTGTTGGGTTTGATAAAAGGAAAGCCTTTTTTTTCTCTTATACATTTTTGTTTCTGCAATTTGTTTCTCATTTTTGAAGAGTAGACATTAAAACATGTATATTATTGAACTGTGATGTAAAAGCAACATCTAAATAAGTCTGAGGCTATAAAGTACAGGGCCCACACCCACTGTACTTTGTGTAACTGTAAATTACTCAGATGACTTAGCACCCTGTATGATATGGCTCATTGCTTCCCTTGTATTGTGTAATGGGATAAAGCTACAATAGAAATACAATTAGAATGTAATGTCATAAGTTCTCCAAGCTCTAAGAAATGTATTATTAAAAGCTGCATGATAAATATACAGTTTGCTTATGACTATGCTGAAGCAGAGTGAGTTCAATGCCAGTGTTCAGACAGTTGGGTGTTCAGGCAAACATTTCTAGCACATTAATTTTTTTTCACATCAGATATTACTTCTTTTTTTAAAAACTGTTTTAATATATTTTTTACAGTCTTTACCTTTTTTTTGTTCCTGTTGAACTTGTTTTTTTAACTGATCCTTTGTTTGCCATGAAATAAATTTTCTGTATAATTGCATGGCACACTTAGCAGAGGTAAAATATTAAGCTAGGCCATATGTAAGCTGTTATTGAGAAACCGATCTATCCATTTGTTGGAGTATACTCGGCAAGGCCATCCTACTTGCATGCTCAGTGGTTAATGTATGTGTTTGCATACAGATCATTTCAGTGGAATAATTTTAGGGATATTAATCATAGACTAGTTTTAGTCTTAATTTTGGGTTTTTAACCAGTGGCCAGTGCAATATTCAGAGCAGCGGAGGAATAAAGGAAGGAGAGGAGGGGTATTTTACAAATAAAAGCTGAAATTTGTTGTGGAATATGAGGTTCATTACCAGTACACCTGCCTCTTTAATATTCAGCCGAATTTGCAATATTCTAGAACCGCGCAAGGAAACTATATAAATCTTAATAAAAGCAGGAAATTGCATAGCAAAAATTCATATACTAATGCCAGAGTTTGTTTTCATATAACAGTATAAAATAAGGGTGCATCTTAGGTTTAAAGGGATTTGTTCAAGTAGGTCCCAGTAGTGCTTTGCTGCTTAAGCGCTGACTGTGTAACCATTGGGTTCATTTATGAAGTTCCTTATGTCCCCTCGGGGTGCAGACACGTTTATTTAAGAGGCAGCGGTCATAAGTCTTATGCTTCCAACCCCTCCACCACTTCAGAGTTGGCAGATTAAAATCACTTCAGGGGGATTGACAACCCCTTCTCTTGCATGATTGGTTGAGTGATAACATGGGGCAGGATTGCAATATTAAATTTCACTAGACAGTGCTGCATTGCTTGTATGCATTGCAGACGGACAGTTTCTCTGCCTGGGAACTTTTCTACCTATGTGATGTACCATTAAACAAAAAAATATACCCAGAAATGTCCCTGACTGTATTTATCTGTGAAGCAAACATCTGCTGCTGATAGAGCAATAGGCTAATATGGCACATTCTCTGGTGCATGTTCTGAGTGAATTACTAGTGGTGTGCATCCAAAAAGACCAATAACGTTGTCATAACATTTAAAAGAAGCATTTTGTAATCACAGCTAATTTGCTGTAATGACTTTAATCTAGTACTTTTGAGTTGCCACCTTTTTGTCCCTTTAAACTCATATTTTCATTGAATGTAATGAATGTTATATACTTTGTGATAGTTATAGTAAGTAACTACTGTTTTATATAAAAGACTTCAGGTAATGCCATGGAGTCCTAAGAGGGGGTGGGCTGAATGTTAAAGTCATACTATGGGTTAATAATAACAATAGAACTCGGTAAAGATTGCACTGTATAGTCACAAAACCACTTTGTATACCGTAGACCACATGGGCTGTGTTTTACATATGGGTCACTCTTGTTATTCAGACCATTTTTTGAGGCTTTTAAATCTGCATGTACTACTTATTAAGTCATTAATTACATTTCTTTTTTATTAATCTTTGTCCGTTAAACCTTTTTATTAGATCAAGTGGAGATTATATTTTGTTAGTGTTTGAAAGTAAAGCTATGGTGGCACAGCAAACCAAAGTTACTTCGCAAGATCACAGGTTGTAGGGCCATCTCCATTTGTCATCTGTCTGAGTTTAATAAACTGAGTATCATTGGGTTGTAATAACTACTAATTATTAGCTGCCCATCTATGCTGCTTTTAGTGCCATTATGGAGAAGAGAATTCTATAATTGGCTCAACAATTATTATCTAATTTGACGAAACAGTAAGGATATGAGGTCTGTGGTTATTTTCTGTCATATTGATTTTCCCTTTGCTTTTGAATACTAATGAGTGGTGTTTAGTGCTGTAGATGACCTTTTTTTGAACCCACCAAAAATAGTTTTTAAATAAAGTTTTTTGTTGTTGTTGTTGTTCTGCTGTACTTAATGCAAACAATTGGGTGTGTGACAAGTAATGCAAAAATGTCTTCATTTCTCCACCAGGAAAGCTATGGACCAGAAGTATGAAGGTTGCTTACAACATACTGCATAAACTGGGAACAAAACAAGAACCGATGGTTAGGCCCGGAGATAGAGTAAGCTCACACAATTAATAATATGTTTGTAAAAAAATTAACAAGTAACAACAACTATATTTTGTGCTTCTGAGCTACAAATGTTTAATTATTTTGTTTACTTGAACACATAATCATTATATTATAAAAGGCCAGGTATGTTTGTCTGATGCAGTCATGCGCAATAGAGACTGCAGCGCAAGACAAACATACCTGGCCGTAAGGAAGGATCAGTCAGTGACCGATGGCTGCGTGCGTGACTTCAAAAGACAGCGAGGATCAGTGTCTGACTGTGCGTGTGGTCATGCGCATTAGAGACTGCGCGAGACAGGCCTTAACCCCTCTGCCGCAATCTCGCTAAAAGTAGCTACTCTGTGTCCCTCTCTGCATCGGGCAGCGGTGGTGCCGTTGGAGGGAGGCAGGTGAGCGGCCCATCACTGGAGGGGGGCACCGCTGCACTACAAAAAAATAAAATGTCGAGTGAGGCAAGGAAGAAGGGAGGGAGAGGAGATCCAAGTGGATGGGGATTTTGGCCTGTGTACACAGGCTTTAGGACGTGGGCCTTGGATGGCTTTTTGCGAAGGTACTTAAAGCATTATTTGTGATAGCTTGTCAATTGTTTTTTAGGTTCACCTGGATGAACCTGTTAATTTGACATTTGACAAAAGTGCAAATGGGCACCGAAATGTTATGTCCCTTTTAATGTGTTTATAATAAACGCTATGTTTTATTAAAGATATATATGCACGCATACATATATATATATATATATATATATATGTGTATATATATATATATATATATATGTGTATATATATATATATATATATATATACATATACAGTAATGTACTTTTTATGTGTTTATATGTCTGTAAATACATATATACACACATAATACATATGTACACATAAATACATATATACACACATAAATACATATGTACACATAACTACATATATACAAACATAAATACATATGTACACATAAATACATATGTACACATAACTACATATGTACACATAACTAAATATATACACACATAAATACATATGTACACATAAATACATATGTACACATAAATACATAGGTACACATAACTACATATATACAAACATAAATACATATGTACACATAAATACATATATACACATAACTACATATATACAAACATAAATACATATGTACATATAAATACATATATACACATAAATACATAGGTACACATAACTACATATATACAAACATAAATACATATGTACACATAAATACATATGTACACATAACTACATATATACAAACATAAATACATATGTACACATAAATACATATGTACACATAAATACATATGTACACATAAATACATATGTACACATAACTATATATGTACACATAAATACATATATACAAACATAAATACATATGTACAAACATAAATACATATGTACACAAACACACATATATACACACATAAATACATATGTACACATAAATACATATGTACACACATATAAACATATACCTGAGAATCATTTGTATTAGTGTCATTTTTTTTACTTTTAAATGTATTTTTGATTTGTTTTGTAAAACATTTTTTGTTTTGCGAAACAGTTAACCATAGCACTGAGGTCGCCTTATCAATTACGTTTAAGCTATAGTGTTTTTTTTGTTTTGTTTTTTTTTTACAAGCGACACATTCAAAGTGTGCAAACAGCTGCAATGAACCCGATATTGCTCGTGAGTAACTGTTAGCGCGTCACTCGTAATGTGGCCCTGAGTCATTACCAGATGGTACAAACACCTTAGGCTGTCTGAGCAAGTGCTTTATATAAACACATCCGGAATGTTAGCAATATTTTAGATGGAGTTTAATTCATCAGTAATGAAGATGTGCTTTAACTTTAACTTTTTTAATGTAGTGCTTAAATTCAAATACAACCCGCTCCCTCCGCCCACTTTAAAAGTATTTTTTTGGTGAACTAACGGTTTGAACTGTTCTCCAATCAGCGCTCTAGCCATACGGCACTCTGGAAGTGGACCATTAGAGTGTGGGCTATTTCAATTTCAGCGCTACATTAAAAAGTAAGTTAAAGCACATATTCATTACAACTGATACATTAATATTCATCTAAAATGTCGCTAACATTCCGGATCTCTTTAAACAAAGGGAAAAGTTTATCATCAGTTTAAAGTGATATGAAACCCAAAAAAACATATTAATGGTAACAATTAATTTTGCTGCAGGTTATTAAAAATGTGATATAATGTGTTGCTGAATTTTAACCATAAATCAGATTGAGAAATAATTTAATGTTTTTATATAAATTGCTTAGTTATGCATAATAAACTACTATACAATATATTTTCATAATTTTCCCCTCCTTTTCAAATAATTTAACTCTGAAAATTGAGAGATTTCTAATTCTCAGAACTAGGGACAATACACTGTAAAATTGTTTTTATATGAATGTATTTTCAACAACTTGTTATACCAGTTGCAGAGTATAAAATGTATGAGAAATTGCATTTTCAGGTTTATTTGTGTATACGAAGTAGCTAGTTTTGTGCTTTTAAACCACAGCCTATTACAATGGGTTGAGCTTCAGGTAATATCAGATCTCATTATGTTATCACTTTTATGTACACAGACTTGATTCCTTATCTTATATTTGTCTAGAAAACCAAAGCTCAATACTTAAGTAATAAAATGATAATTTTCCATTGTTCTCTCTAACTATCATGCCCCCCACTGAGAGTGTAATCTCTTCTGCTGGCTGTGTTTACTTAGGCTATTAAATAGAATATACTCCAGTATAGAAACTTTCAGTATAGGTTGGGCTACCACAGGCTAAATCAGCTATTTCAAATGCCAAATTATGGGTAAAGGATCTACCTGTAAACAATTTAAAACACTCCAGCAGGTAAAATGAATCATTGGGAACAATTTAAAGGGGAGAACATTTTTGGGGGAACTGTCCCTTTAAAGTTTAGATATCATTGACAGGAATGCATTTATAAAATGAATCTCTGCAAAGTCCATAAAAAGGTTTAAAGTGATTATATTTATTTATTTTAAACTTAATTGTTTAGAGGAGAGAAAAAAGGCCTATATTGTTGTAGCAACCCAGCGTATCAGCGTGTTCTGCAAAATATCATTGCACCATGAAAGCATAATTATCTTTCATCTACAATAATTACATATTCCTGCTCATTGAGAGGACAGGATTAAGCAAAGTCTTAGTGTGCAGATGGAACGCATAGAAGTTTTTTCTGAATATCATTTTAATGTGCTAGTTTTTCTTTCTGGTTGTTTATTTTTCTTGGTCATTGTTGGGAGTGAGAAAAGCCAACCCATTAATTTGCAGTAGAACTATCCTTAAATAACATATATTTTTAATTACCCTTGTATGATTACAAGGTTTTTATAGTAATTATGTAGTGCAACATTTTATATGTTCTGCTTAGATGTGTCCCACCCAGTCGGATGCTCATGTTTGTTCTATGCTTTTGAGAGGTCTCATTTTATTAATGAGCCTACATCAGTATATGTTTTTTTTTTTTTTTAAAAGCTTTATTGCATGAACAGTTATAACTTTACAACGTGAGTACAGTACATTGACATGATATGGTTACATCTTACATTGCTTTATATGTATTATTTATTATAATAACGTTTCAAATGGTAATTAGGTATTTGAGATAATAGCCCATTATACTTTATACTAAGCATCCATGTACTGTGTAACATTTGCAACATGTCCGAAGTGGTTCACATGTTATTCTGACAAGAGCATTACAGGTAATAAAGAAGGAAGAGAAGAAAGAGAAGAGAAAGAGAGGGAAAAGTGACCATAGACTGTAATAGAGTGGAGGTAGAAGGGGAAAAAAAAAAAAAAGGGAAGGCGGCATATTTGACACCTTTCCTAGGCTGTCACAAGATCCAATATGCTCTTCCATTATTGTCTGTATCTTATACGCCTCTGCCTTCCCAGATCAACATCATATACTCATATGTTTCCATTTTGCCAGATTTCATATAATGGAACCGTTCTAAGCTTAATAGGTCCCTGACCCCAGTCTTCCACTCCCCCAGAGTCGGGGCCTGCAGGGACTTCCAGTGTTTCGGGATAAGTCCCTTTGCACAATTCAAAAACAAGAGGAACAAGTGCCGTTTCGCTTCTTCAACAAGCTTCGGAATTTCGTGATAAATGAGGTACTTAGGATTGGGAAGCAAAATCATTTTCAGGAGCCTGCTGGCTTCCCCAAATACTCCCTCCCAAAATGGCTGCACAAGGGGGCACCGCCACCATAAGTGTAAAAGCGAACCCTCCTCTCCACAGCCCCTCCAACACTCCCCGTCCAGGTGATGGTATATCTTTCTCAGCCTCTGCTGAGTCATGTACCACCTACTTAGGAATTTGAAATGCATTTCTTGTAAACGCATCGATACCGAGGCTTTTTTCGCTTTACTAAAAATTGCTTTCCAAGCCAAAGAGTCAAACTCAACACCCAATTCTCTGTGCCATGCCGCTACGTATGTGGGCCTAGTTTCTCCATCCCCCTCAATTAGTATTTTATATAGTATAGAGATTAAGTGGCGCGGAAAGGTTAGTGAGGTACACAGTCCCTCAAAAGGAGTTTTCTGTCTGTACAGAAGTTCTCTGTTCCGTGCTTTGTTGACAAAATGTGTCAACTGCGCAACCCGAAACCATGAGGAAAACATCCGAGGATTCCATTCCGCCAATTCAGCTTGTGGCTTGAGACGGTCTTGATTAAGGACATTAGATATGGCCACTGCAGAAAGTGCATAAGCTGGCCCCGGGGGTGTGTTTCCTATCTGCCATGCCAGTGTCGGGATTTTCGCATACCGGAATAACCGGTGCAGTGGGTGAGGAGATATAACCCCTGGTTTTAATTAGTTTATCCCATTCGCGGAACACATCATCAATGAGCGGATACAGTGAGATGCATTAGGACGGGTTTCCTGTGCTTATCCAAGCCAAGGAGCCGACATTGCCTCTCTGTAGAATCTCTCTATCTAGTCCTATCCAGGCCTTGTCTGATGATCCATGGCACCATTCTACAATTCGCTGGAGAATCATTGCTCTATGATATTCAACCAACAAAGGCACTCCCGCACCCCCCCCATCCCCTGGGCAAGTACATGGTTTTTTTTGCTAATCCTAGGTCTCAGGTCTTTCCAGATATAGGATTCAAATTATCATTTGAATTTGATGGATCCAGTGCTCGGCTGCTGCCTAGGGGAATTGTTTGCATAATATAGAGTACTCTGGGCAGACACATTCATCTTTTTGTCACATGGATTCCTCCCCATCCATGAGATGGATTTATTTTTCCATGATGCCAAGTCTCCAGCAATGGCGTCTCTGATATTTTTTGTAGTTGATGCTCACAATTTCCCTAAGTGAGGGAGCAAGCCAGATGCCAAGATAGCCCCAATTGTTTCTCAGCAACTCTCAAGGACATCCATGGATCTGCCTCTCAAAAGCCTCATATGACATGGTGATATTCAAATCTCCGATTTTGAGAGATTGAGTGAGAAGTCCGAGACTCGGCCAAAGCCTCAAACCTCTTTCAGTGCCGCCTTCAGAGAACACCATTATCAGTCAGGGTCATAAGCACGTCAACTGCGTACATAATTAATTTATGTTCTGTCTCCCCCACTTGTAAGCCACAGACAGCTGGTATTAGCTCTTATCTTGCTGGCCAAAGGTCTCCATCACTAGAGCAAACAACAGAGGAGAGAGCGGGCACCCCTGTCTCGTCCCGTTGGGAGATCGTGAAGGGCCTAGATAGCATCCCATTCACTCTAACTCGCGCACTTGGATTGGAGTACAAAGAAAGTAACCCCATTAGACAAAAGCGGGGGACCGAGCCCCACCTTCACCAAAGTATGGCGCATAAAGGACCAGTTGACCCGGGTCGAAAGCCTTTTCCGCATCCGTTGATACAAGTACCAACGGCGCAGAATCGGCGATGCGCAGGCAGTGATCAGCTGGAGGACCCTAAGAGCATTGTCCCGTGCCTCTCGAGCGGAATAAGGCCTGCTTGGTCCGTGAAATCAACTGAGGTAAATAATTTTTAGGAGGCGGTTTGCCATGACCTTTGCTAAGATCTTAACATCAACGTTAAGGAGAAGATTGGTCTATAGCTGCCTGGTTTGACTCACTGATTTATTCGGTTTGGGAATGACCGAAAATGAAGGCCTCCAGGCATCGGACGGGGCAGGACCGGGTCACCTGTGAGGCGATTAAACAAGTGAAGCAAACGAGGCACAAGGATGTCTGCAAAGACTTTGTAGTAACGCGACCCGATCCCATCAGGGCCCGGGGCTTTTTACCAATTTAAGGCTCTTGATAGCCTCTTTTATCTCTTCTGACTCGAAGGGAGCTTCGAGATGTTCCGTCTCGTCCTCCGACAATCGCGGCATATCTATGTCTTCTAGATAGTCTATGATTTCCTGTTCGCGAATTGCAATCAAACCGAAGTCGCTCCCCCCTTCCTCTCTCGAGTGAATATTGTAGAGGGAATCATAAAAGTTTTCCAAAGGTGTTAGCGATTGACTGCCCATCTTATGTATCATTCCAGATCATCTATGGAGGCTCAAAGACGTATGAGTTAAGTCTTTTCCGTGCGAGCCGCAGAGCCAAGAGCTTCTCCACGCCTTATTACCCTGTTCAAAAAACCTCTGGCCGGCAAGACGAGTTGCTTTTTGTTGTTGTGTCCTCCTGGCAAATGCCCTCAGCAAAGCTGATCTGGCCTCCATAAGCTCCTCCCGCAGCCCGTTGTCATTAGGGCTATTTTTATGGGCCGCCTCCCTCTGAGCTACTTGTGTCAGTAAGTTTGCATATGTCTCTCTTTTAGTTCTACGCAAAGCAGCGCAGTGCCGCATCAAAATGTCTCTAAGCACACATTTGTGCGCTTCCCAGACAGTGAAGCTATCCACCTCATCATCTGTATTTAGTCGAAAGTATTCCTCAAGTTTTTCCTGTAGCTGTTGTACCAGGAGCTGGTCATTTAGGAGATACTCATCCAGTCTCCAGATATAAGGTGTTATTGGGGAGTCTGGCCAATCAATTGAGCATCGGACCGGAGCATGGTCTGACCACGTGATTGTAGCAATGTCACTGCTGGTTATAGTTGCCAGGCCTGCGGAGTCTGCGAATAGATAATCTATCCTCATATATTTCCTATGAGGATGCGAGTAGAAAGTGTAGTTTTTAATTGAGGGATGATAGGTACGCCAGACATCATGCACCACGAGGTCCGCGAGAGACCTGGTGAGATGTTTAATCACCCTATGGGGAGCGCTGGACAAGCCATCAGAAGTATCCAGGATAGGTTCCAGGGACACGTTGAAGTCCCCCCCTAAATAAAGAACGCCCCTCTGTATCTCCATGATTTGCAACATGACTTTTTTGAAAAACAAGTCCTGTGCTTTATTAGGAAAATATAGATTGGCTAGGGTCACCGGCCTATTATGTAATCTGCCCGTCAGGATTAGGTACCTACCATTTGGGTCTCCAATCATTTGTTCTAGCTGAAAGGGTATTGTGGAGCGGAGAAGTATTCCCACGCCATTTTTTTTGGACGGTCCAGAGGCAAGGTAAGCAGTCGGAAAGTGCCTGTTAAACCATTTCGGTTCCTTCCTTTTGGAGAAGTGTGTCTCCTGGATAAAGACTATGTCTCCACCCATCCTATGAAGGTCTCGGGTCACTATAGATCTCTTATTTGGACCATTAAGGCCCTTAACATTGATGGTGATAAGTTCAATTGTGTTGCATCTCGCTGACGTATGTGCGCGAGCCATTGGTAAGTTAACTATTGTACACATGCGAGGGAGGGAAAAAAAAAAAAAAAAAAGGGGGAGGGAGAAAAGGAGGAGAGGGTAAAGCTTAGCTAAGCAAAGAGTATAGCTGAAACAGTAAGGCGTTCAGGTAGAGGAACGGAAGAAAAAGAAGGAAAGGGGTCAGAGGCCTAGTGTAGACCAAGACTGAGAATAAGAGATCACCCCTCTCAAAGGGAAAAGTGGGCTAGGTTTGTGTTGGGAAGAATATCAACCAAGCCAAGAGAAAACACAGATAACAATTAACCGGAGGTAGTAACCTCATCACTCTAATAAATGTAATATCAACAGAAAAATAAACTTTGTTGGTAATCATGACCCAGAAAATACATGTAAATAGTATTGTTAGGACTGAGCATACATTTAACCAGAACCACAAAAATCAGTTGCAATCCCCCTGCCCGCCCGAGAAAGCCTTAACAAAGGAAGACTCTCAACCCTGCAAATAACCGCTTATCAAACACTTCTATGTCTCACCTTATACTTTATCTGCTTATCTGTCCTGGCTGTAGTGATTCTAATTCGAGAGTGTAAGGCAATGTTGAATGGTCATATAGTGTACGGGAACTAAAGTGTACCTCATTCCCACACTCCTGCTACTATTGTGCCCCTAGGATGATAAGGAGGGGGGAATCCCCCATATCCGGCTAGGTATGTCACTCCAACTCCCCCAAACTTCAGAGGCTTCAGTAAGTAAGAGGTATGCAAACCTTTTGAACCATGATAGAATATTAGGCTTGAAGACTGTCTAACCCTCAAGCCTCCATTCTCATCAGTGTTAGAGGAAGAGAGCAAGCCTGAGATACCTATTAATATATAAACATTAGAATTATAACCTTTTATATCTCTCTTATGAACCCCAACTAACCTAACAATTCCTCACCCTCCCAGAAAGAGCCCAAGAAACCCTAAGTGTGAGAACCCTTCTTCTTCCTCTCCTTAACTCTCTCTTACTCCATCCCTTCCTCTCCTTCCCACCCCTCTTCTTTCTTACCTCATTCCTTCCCTCCCCCTTTTTCTCTCTTATACCTTGTTCCCACATCTCTATTCCTATTGCGCTTTAAATTGGTAAGGAGGGGCAGTACCCAAATATGAAGTGGGCGTGTTACTCTCATCCTCTTAAGTTAAACCTTTTGAACTCTGTGGGGAGTGATAGTGCACCAGACCCAGGAGGTCCTCTAGCCCTCATGCTTCCCATCCCGTCAATGCTAGTGAAGTGGAGCAGACATGAGATACATATTAGAATAGCCACATTAGGGATATGACATTTTTACAATCCTCATAGGGACCCCAACTAACCCCCGCACCTCCCCCCCCAAATAAGCTTAAAACATCCTAAGTATGTATACAGTGCTCTGCAAATGATATTTAATTATCTATTATGACAAAATCAATTCACATATAATTCAGCAGCCCAGGGGGTTGTTCCATTGCAATAGCAGAACACTCAGTCTGATAACAACACAGCCTCAAGAAAACTGAAATGGTTATTCCGTATACAACCTGTACTGTGCATCTACAGGGATACACGTAGGTCCATCTTTATTGTAGCAGGTTGTAGAGAGTCCCATATTGATCAAGAACTCCTGAACTTGATGCCACTGAAAAGAAGAAAAAGAAAAAACTCACACAGCAAACGTTAAACTCCTCCTGGGAGGCAAATAAGGACTACCCTGTATTAGAGCACTGCAGTGGTGAACAATACACAGTCAGGTTCTCCAGGGAGACTAGATATCCTCAGGGCTAGCAAAGGGATCCATAGAAAGTTATTGAATAAGCTCATTCGTGGCTCAAGTCAACAGCAATTATTCCAACTCCCGAGCTGCATCAGGTCCAGGTTGTCTTATATCTGCAACTATATTTGGAGGGGTGATTTGTACACCTAGGGCCCGGCTGAAGGCAGGGAGGTCAGCTGGAGATCTGAAGATGGCAGACGCCCCATTTTTAGAGGCAATTAGACAGGTAGGGAATCCCCACCTATACGGGATCTGTTGCTCCTTGAGTCTTGATGTTATGTAGCGTAGATCTCGTCGTTTCTGGAGAGTTGCCGGACACAGATCGGTGAAAACCTGTATTTCTGTCCCCTCAAAGTGCAGGGGGTGTTTGTTTCTTGCATGTCGGAGTATGTCTTCTTTATCCTTATATGATAGAAGCTTAATAATGATGTCTCTGGGGGGTGCTCTGGCTGGTGGTCTAGGTCTGAGCGCACGGTGTGCTCTTTCAACTTGAATCTCCACAGCATCCGGCATATCCTTGAGAAATTTGAAGAATTCTTGGATGTAGTGGTTTATATCAGGCGGATTTACAGACTCAGGCACTCCCCGTAGCCGCAGATTATTCCGCCTGCTCCTATTTTCCAAGTCCTCAATTCTGTCAGTCAAGGACTGCACAGTTGCTTCTTGCGATTGTATACAGCTAGCCTGTTGCTGTAAATCTGAACGTATAACTTCCTGGGTTTCTTCCATTTGCGCAACCCTGCGATCCACAGCAACTATGTCCTTTTTTAGTTCCCCAAACATGAGTTTCACATCAATCATTGCTTCCTTTATATCATTTTTGGATGAGAGGTGCCTAATGTCCTCTTTGGTGACATAATTAGACATTATATGTTCTGAGCTCATCACCTGCACAGCAGCTGTCTGCCTTGTAGTTTCAGGGATTTCCCTAGATATACCTGGGACCACCTCAGAAGAGATCAGATAATTTTCCATGCTGGAGGATTGGGAACTCTTGGAGGGTTTTGGGCCTTTCCTGTTGGCCATCTTTAAGATCAGAGTAATGGGAGTCTCAAAAACCACTCCTTTATCAGCTGCTCAGATATGTGAGCTACATAACACAGGGAGAGTGGTTTTCAGGTGATTACTGTAACGTGTAGTGAGGATCTGCTCCAGTCACAGCCCAAGTTCAATAGATCCTCTCTAACTCCAAATAAACTTGAATTGTGTGAGGCTTTTCAGCAGATATGTTTAGGATAGGTCAGGGAGTGAGCCCGGTTGGTGTAAAATAGCTTATGTACTGCAGGGATACGGCCCGGTTCTCACTACTCCGCCTATGTAATGTGTTGCCGCTTCTGATAGTAATCTAAGCAGAGAGGTTATCTTATAACTGAAAATGTAGGCACTCACCCCCTGGATCAGTGGTGTTTAAGTTTCGTATATCACCGACAGCAACCGTCAATATAGCTTCGCGCCAAGTCAGACAGGTAGCAGCTGCGTCCCGATTTGCACAAGGCCCCAGACTCCGGCCCGCCACCGCTCCGTTCAGCTGTTTCTCCGTGCGCTCAAGCCGACCGAGGCAGAGGATCCAAGTGGCTATGGATTACGCCCGACAGCAAGGGCCTCCAGATATCTCCGGCACCCCCCTTCAGTGCAGTGTCTCGCCTTATGCTCTTTTACCCCTCAGTACCGCAATGAACACTCCTGGCCCCCTCCGGTCAACAGAGAGGTATCCCAAGAGTCAAAGTCCAAAGCAGACACCTTCAGGGTCAGTGAACAGTTGGTTCTGCCAAACTTAAGCGATTAAGGGTCAATCAGTACCATGTATTAGAGCTTTGAGGCTTCAGAGCTCGTCTAGTGTGCGGCCATCAGCAAGCGTGGCCAGGCTCCGCCCCAATTGTTCTACATCAGTATATGTTTTAACCCCACATATTCAAGTCCAGAGAGGTTAGTGTTACATTATATGCTACAGTACTGTTGAGTCAAGGTGGGTAGTAACAATATTGGGCTAGACTACAAGTGGAGCGCAATTTAGCACTCTCACTGGAGCATAAACTACACTAGATGGAGGTTTTTTGTGCGTTTTTCACTGGTATTACAAGTTTAAAGTAAAAAGTTTGCTTGCGAGCATTAACCCGGCGCATGCAAAAAAATATTGCGACCATGTTAACTTCTTTTTTTATAGAAGTAAATGGAAAGCACTAACTGAAAAAAAACCTAACACTTATATTTGTGCGCTAACCCGTCAGGAGTTATGAAAATGACACATTCCAATGTTTTTCACATACAGAAAAATTTACTTTTTATTGTGTGTTTATATATATATATATATATATATCTATCTATCTATCTATCTATCTATCTATATATATATATATATATATATATATATATATATATATTCCTATAGATATATAGGTATAGATATGTATTTTACATGAACAGTATCAGGTATATATAGAAATGTATATTTAATCATAAAAAGTACATTATTTTCTACGTTAAGAACAAAGAAATGTAAAATATGCGTTTTGCGATTTAGATTTAACGTGGTCGGGTTGGCACACATGAAATATAAAATTTGAAAAAAAAAATTATTACAAATTTTTAAACATACTGTAAAATATTCTAAATAATAGAATATATCTTTTTTTTTTACAGTATGAAAACCATGTCTATACTCAGGAAATTATCTATAAAAGGGAGTTGTCCCTTCGAGCTGCAAGATATCTCCTATAGAAAGTAATAGAGTTCAATAGAAAGATAAATTACAGGGAGTAGGAAGTGATTTAAAAAATGAAATCCTTCAGACAATATAAATCAAATGACTGTGCTTTCAGAGAATTGTATCTTGCAATGGCCTCTATTTCCATATGCATGCGTTCTTGTATAAGGATAATAATTGTTTTGTATATTCTGCCATAATCTGATACCTTTCAGTTTGCAAAAATAAAAAAACAGCAAGATTTGCAAGGGTAAAAAATGTAGACAAAAAATTCCAGACCTGGCGGAAAAATTTCAGCTGCGCCCATGGAATGCCCCTATTCAGCCCACTAGCAGAGGCAGGGAACTCATTTTAGAATAAGTATAACAAATTTTGTATTTTGCATCTGCAGTGTAGTTTTTTTTCCTATGTAATTTCTATACAAATATTAATGTTTCCAAAAAATACAAATTTGCAAAACAATTTTGTTAGTATTTTTAATGCAAATTTTAACTGCATATTTTTATTTCAATATTCTATGTATTTGTTTTATATAATTACTAAATTACTAATTTTTGCAAGCATATACTCCTTCGTGATGCACACTGTTCTCAAGGTAAAAATTGCCTTTAGAGAACTAAAAAGGGGGGGGGGGTCATAGTACTTGTGAGGTTTCTTAGAAAATCTGTCAAGCCCCACAAGCTTTAGATAGTAAAGCCAAAACGTTTTTCCCATCTCATTGTTTCATTCAAACCTTCTGGCAGATTTGAATCTTTCCTTCCTCTTCCAGAACCATCTTTAGAAATCTGAAGATGTTCCTCCACTAAATGTGTATGTTTCTATCAAATATACTCCTTGAAGGAAGGAAGTTCCTTCAAAGATTATATGGATAAGCAAACTGATGTAGCATTTACTAAATTTGGAAAAGGCTTTAGGTTCCTATATTTGAGCAGTTAAGTTTACTGTTTGTATGGTTTTTTTTTTTATGCCTCGGGATTTAATCCTGCATCATCCCTATACTGGTCATAATTTTGGATGAGACATGCCTTTTTAATTGACTACCTTATTCCTAATTGTTTTAACAAAGCATTGTGTTTGGTTGCTAATACTAAAGTCTTCTTTTTGAGGGTGCACTGGGTTTTATGGAAATTTACATAGTTGTAAAGTAATTTTTTTGGACCTAGCTCATAATTTGTTAAAGATACAGGATAAAAAGAAAAAGCCCAAGACTGGCTTCTCTCAAGACAAGAGGCCTTTCTTTTACATCAAAATATTTTTTTGTTATTAAAATATATAAAAGTAGTTTAGTACACAGAGCCTACTATTTTAATGCGCTTAATAAAATAGATCACTAAAAAATATATATATCTGTATGAAAACGTGCCTCTGGTTGATGCATTCATGTGATATGATTGACAGGGTTCCTATAGTTTGATATTGACACCTGGTGGTACTGTGCTTATTTGGTTCATAATCAGATTTAATTCTTGATATTTGGTTTATCAGTTATATTAACTCTAGGTTTGTTTATTCCTTCAGGTTGCCCTTGTATTTCCCAATAATGACCCTGCTGCGTTTATGGTAGCGTTCTATGGCTGCCTCCTGGCTGAGGTTGTTCCTGTTCCCATTGAAGTGCCACTTACAAGGAAGGTAAGGTGCTGTATGTGTAATAGTTGTATAGAAATAACTAGTGCCATTTATTGTTAGCTAATATTTACCTTTTATTGGATTTTGTTATATATAGTTGCAATATTAATGGGATATTCGTATTAAGAAAGAGAGACGTTGGGGTAATTAATTTGAAATGTTTCATGTCATTTTAGTTTTTATAACAGAACTATAAATGAAATATAAATACCCTCCCTACTCCTGCGGCCTCCCATGGATCCTCCATCAAACAAATATACATATTAGATGTATCAGTGATTATAAAAGGAATATCCACATTCCATTATACAGAAGAGTGACTCATGTATGAACCCACAAAGAAGTCAAGTCTTCTTCCTCTTCTACGTTTCAGCAAAACCGCGCATTCTTCAGGGATTAGTAATTCCATGACCATAGTATTATTTGCTCCTGAAGTAGACAAGATTTTTGTTTTGTTTTTTGTGCATAGAGCGTGCTCCCGTTTTGTCTCATTTTGTGAGAACTAATGAAATTGTGAGGGATATTACTCCAGTTCTAACATATATGTATTTTTGTTTATTTCCATGTGTGACTTAAGAAGGCTTAGTTCCTCTGGGGTTGCTAGTTCAACTGCACTTCTGTGTAGTGACATGTACCTGGATAGTTTTTATAACCACTGGTGCTTCCAATAAAATGTTCCTATAACAAATAGGGCTGACATCATATTGATCATGGCAGTGCTGGGAAAGTGTTAATTTAAACTTGTATAGCATTGGTCTTATAAATAGAATCACTTAAAGGGAAAGTAAACACCAGATTCTTATATAAAATATTTAGTTATGTGTAATGAAACAACTTTGTAGTATACAATCATGATTTATTTTGCCCCTTTTTCATTTAATTCAGCTCTAAAAATTGAGGATTTTCTAATTTTCAAAACTTTAAATCCACCCTACTGACTTCTCAAGGCTAACTCTGCTACAATGTAAAATGTTTAGACTTGACTAATATGTTCTACAGCAACGCAACAGAAATGTCTTGTAATTACAAGGTGTTTACTGCCCCTTTTATTGAGTTATCTCTAAGATCTACGTTGATTACTTTTTAGGCTGCTTCTCAGTAGCGCATTCACATTACAGTGTATCCTTTTCTTTCATGTAAGTGGCAAGAGTCCATGAGCTAGTGACATATGGGATATACATTTCTACCAGGAGGGGGCAAAGTTTCCCAAACCTCAACATGCCTATAAATACACCTCCCATCGCACACAATCTTCAGTTTTACAAACTTTGCCTCCCTGTGGAGGTGGTGAAGCAAGATGTCGTATCCTTTACCTGTGGCTAATTTAGAGTTTTGGAAAAAAGTTCCTAAGGTTGATGGGGCTATTTCCACTCTTGTCAAACATACTACTATTCCTATGGAAGATAGTAATTCTTTTAATGATCCTTTGGACAGGAAGATTGAATTGTATCTTAGAAGAGCATATTTACATTCTGGCTATATTCTTGGACCTGCTATTTCAATGGCTGATGTGGTTGCTGCTTCAATTTTTTGGTTGGATAGTTTAGCACGGCAGGTAGAAGATCATGATTTGACCAGCATTATTATTTTGTTTCAACATGCTAATCATTTAATTTGTGATGCTATATTTGACGTTATTTAAGGGACACTGAACCCAAATTTTTTCTTTCGTGATTCAGATAGAGCATGCAATTTAAGCAACTTTCTAATTTACTCAAATTATCAATGTTTCTTTGTTCTCTTGCTATCTTTATTTGAAAAATAATGCATCTAAGCGGGTTTTTTTTGGGTTCAGTACTCTAGACAGCACTTTCTGATTGGAAGAATTTATCCACCAATCAGCAAGAACAACCCAGGTTGTTCACCAAAAATGGGCCGGCATCTAAACTTACATTTTTGCATTTCAAATAAAGATACCAAGAGAATGAAGAAAATTTGATAAAAGGAGTAAATTAGAAAGTCGCTTAAAATTTCATGCTCTATCTGAATCATGAAAGAAAAAAATTTGAGTTCAGTGTCCCTTTGATTGATGTTAAATCTATGTCTTTAGCTATTTTAGCCAGAAGAGCTTTATGGCTTAAATCTTGGAATGCTGACATTGTGTCTAAATCTAGATTACTATTTCTATCTTTCCAGGGTAAGAATTTATTTGGTTCTCAATTAGATTCTATTATTTCTACTGTTACTGGTGGGAAGGGAGTTTTCTTACCTCAAGATAAAAAAATCTAAGGGTAAATTTTAAGGATCTTAATCATTTTCGTTCCTTTTGTCAGAATAAGGAACAAAAGTCTACTCCTTCCCCTAAGGCTTCTGGTTCCAATTGAAAACCATCCTCAAATTGGAATAAAACCAAACCTTATAAAATACCAAACCCAGCCCCCAAGACTTCATGAAGGTGCGGCCCTCAATCCAGTTCAGCTGGTGGGGGGCAGATTGAAATTGTTTCAGGAAATTTGGTCAGGTTCTGTTCAGAATCAGTGGATTCAGAATATGGTGTCTCAAGGGTATCAAATAGGATTCAGAATATGGCCTCCTGTGAGAAGATTCTTTCTTTCTCATATTCCAACAAATCCTGTGAAAGCTTAGGCTTTTCTGAAATGTGTTTCAGCTCTAGAGAGCTTTCAGGGGTGATTGTTTCAGTTCCTCTACAGGAACAGGGTTTGGGGTTTTATTCAAATCTATTCATTGTCATAAAGAAAGAGAATTCTTTCAGACCAGTTCTGGATCTGAAACTTTTAAATTGTTTTGTAAGAGTCCCAACTTTCAAGATGTTGACTATAAGGACTATTCTGCCTTTTGTTCAGCAAGGGCATTATATGTCCACAATATACTTACAGGATGCATATCTTCATATTCCAATTCATCCAGATCATTATCAGTTTCTGAGATTCTCTTTTCTAGACAAGCATTACCAATTTGTCGCTCTTCCTTTTGGCCTAGCGACAGCTCCAAGAATCTTTTCAAAGGTTCTCGGTGCCCTACTTTCTGTAATCAGAGAGCCGGGGTATTGCGGTATTTCCTTATTTGGACGATATCTTGGTACTAGCTCAGTCTTTACATTCTGCCGAATCTCACATGAATAAACTAGTGTTGTTTCTTCGAAAACATGGTTGGAGGATCAATTTACCAAAAAGTTATTTGATTCCTCAGACAAGGGTCACCTTTTTAGGTTTCCAGATAGATTCAGTGTCCATGATACCAGTTTGTCGCTCTTCCATTTGGCTTAGCGACAGCTCCAAGAATCTTTTCGAAGGTTCTCTGTGCCCTTCTATCTGTAATCAGAGAGCAGGGTATTGCGGTGTTTCCTTATTTGGACGATATCTTAGTACTAGCTCAGTCTTTTCATTTAGCAAAATCTCACACGAAACAACTAGTGTCGTTTCTTCAAAGGCATGGTTGGAGGATCAATTTACAAAAGAGTTTCTTGATTCCTCAAACAAAGGTCACCTTTTTAGGTTTCCAGATAGATTCAGTGTCCATGCCTCTGTCTTTAACAGACAAGAGGCAAATGAAATTGGTTTTAGCTTGTCTAAACCTTTAGTCTCGATCATTCCATTCAGTGGCTATGTGCATGGAAGTTTTAGGTCTTATGACTGCAGCATCAGACGCGATCCTCTTTGCTCATTTTCATATTAGACCTCTGCAGCTTTGCATGCTGAATCAATGGTGCAGGGATTATACTCGGATATCACAGTTAATATACTTAAATCCCAACATTCAACTCTCCCTGTCTTGGTGGTTAGACCATCATCGGATTATTCAAGGGACCTCTTTTGTTCGCCCTTCCTGGACTGTGATCTCAACAGATGCAAGTCTTTCAGGTTGGGGAGCTGTCTGGGGGTCTCTGACAGCACAAGGGGTTTGGAAACCTCAAGAGGCGAGGTTACCAATCAACATTTTAGAACTCTGTAATATTTTCAGAGCTCTTAAGGCTTGGCCTCTATTGAAGAGAGATCTTTTCATTCGTTTTCAGACAGACAATATCACAACAGTGGCATATGTCAATCATTAGGGAGGGACTCACAGTTCCTTAGCAATGAAGGAAGTATCCTAAATACTTTCTTGGGCAGAGTCCAACTCTTGTCTAATTTCTGAGATTCCTATTCCAGGTGTAGACAGTTGGGAAGCGGATTATCTAAGTCGTCAGACTTTGCATCCAGGGTTTGTGTTTCTGATAGCACCTGCATGGCCTCACAGGTTTTGGTATGCGGATCTTGTCCGGATGTCCTGTTGCCAGCCTTGGCCGCTTTCTTTAAGGCCAGACCTTCTGTCTCAAGGGCTGTTTTTCCATCAGGATTTAAAATCTCTAAATTTGAAGGTATGGAATATAGTCATAGAGGTTTCTCTGACTCAGTAATTGACACTATGTTACAGGTTCGTATATCTGTTTCGAGGAAGATTTAATATCAGGTTTGGAAAACCTATATTTTATGGTGCTCCTCTCATAATTTTTCTTGGCATTCTTTTAGAATTCCTCGGATTTTACAATTTCTTCAGGATGGTTTGGATAAGGGTTTGTCTGTGAATACTTTGAAGGGACAAATCTCTGCTCTTTCTGTCTTATTTCATAGAAAGATTGCTAAGCTTCCTGATATTCACTGTTTTGTTCAGGCTTTGGTTCGTATCAAACCTGTTAAGTCTATTTCTCCTCCATGGAGTCTTAATTTGGTTTTAAAGGGATAGTCTAGGCCAAAATAAAATTTCATGATTCAGATAGAGCATGTAATTTTAAACAATTTTCCAATTTACTTTTATCACCGATTTTGCTTTGTTCTCTTGGTATTCTTAGTTGAAAGCTTTACCTAGGAGGTTCATATGCTAATTTCTTAGACCTTGAAGGCCACCTCTTTTCAGAATGCATTTTAACAGTTTTTCACCACTAGAGGGTGTTAGTTCACGTATTTCATATAGATAACACTGTGCTCGTGCACGTGAAGTTATCTGGGAGCAGGCACTGATTGGCTAAACTGCAAGTCTGTCAAAAGAACTGAAATAAAGGGGCAGTTTGCAAAGGCTTAGATACAAGATAATCACAGAGGTTAAAAGTATATTATTATTACTGTGTTGGTTATGCAAAACTGGGGAATGGGTAATAAAGGGATTATCTATCTTTTAAAACAATTAAAATTCTGGTGTAGACTGTCCCTTTAAGGATTTTGCAGGCTCCTCCTTTTGAGCCTATGCATTGTTTGGATAATAAACTACTTTCTTGGAAAGTGTTATTTATTTTGGCTATCTCTTCTGCTAGAAGAGTTTGAGTTGTCGGCTCTCTCTTGTGAGTCTCCTTATCTGATATTTCATCAAGATAAAGCGGTTTTACAGACTTTGTTTAAATTTTTGCCTTAGTAAAAAAATTGTTGTTCCTTCTTTGTGTCCTAATCCTAAGAATTCTCTTGAGAGATCTCTTCATTCTTTGGATGTGGTAAGAGCTTTGTAATACTATGTTGAAGCTACTAAGGATTTCAGAAAGACTTCTAGTCTTTTTGTTATTTTCTCTGGTTCTAGGAAAAGTCAGAAAGCCTCTGCCATTTCTTTGGCATCTTGGTTGAAACTTTTGATTCGCAAGGCTTATTTGGAGGCGGGGCAGTCTCCGCCTCAGAGAATTACAGCTTAGTCTACCAGATCAGTTGCCACTTCTTGGGCTTTTAAGAATGGAGCTTCAGTTGATCAGATTTGCAAAGGAGCAACTTCGTCATCTTTGCATACATTTACAAAATTTTACCATTTTGATGTATTTGCTTCTTCAGAAGCAGTCTTTGGTAGAAAAGTTCTTCAGGCAGCTGTCTCAGTTTGATTCATTTTGCCTATGATTTGAGTTTTTTGAAATTTAAGAAAACTTATTTATTATTTGGATTTCATTTTTTCAGCGGAAGTAGCTGTTATTTTATTTTATCCCTCCCTCTCTAGTGACTCTGTGGATTTTTACATCTTGGGTATTGTATCCCATACATCACTAGCTCATGAACTCTTGCCACTTACATGAAAGAAAACATAATTTATGTAAGAACTGACCTGATAAATTAATTTCTTTCATAGTGGCAAGAGTCCATGGGACCCACCCTATTTTTTGGTGGTTGATTTTTTTGTATAAAAGCACATTATTTTTTGCAGTTCCTCTTTTTTGTATGCTTTTTTACTTCTTTTTACACCTCACTAATTGACTATACGTTAAAACTGAAGTATGTGTGTGGTAGGAGATGTATTTATAGGCATTTTGAGGTTTGGGAAACTTTGCCCCCTCCTGGTAGGAATGTATATCCCATACGTCACTAGCTCATGGACTCTTGCCACTATGAAAGAAATGAATTTATCAGGTAAGTTCTTAAATAAATTGTTTTCTGTGCAGCATTTACCAGTAGGAACATAATGGTATTTCATATGGGAACCATAGTGCTTTTGCTGTTCATCTTGCAATATCTTGTATATATCTGCATCAAACCTCCTTAACCACAGTTCCATAAGTGCAATGGAAACTTTGATTTTGTGACAGAATAAGTAAAGAAAAAGGGCCTCATTGGGCTGAACAACAAAACCCAGGTATCTTTAAAGTTTATACAGTACTCACAAACAGAATCTATTTAGTGCTGTGGGAGCAGTCTGTGGGAGTTTCTCAGTTGTGCAACAAACTGACTATAAGCTCTTCTTGAATGACTAAAACAAAGAATAAATGTGCAGCAGATAGGGGCTTTCTATTTGTGAGGATAACGTTTTAAGATACCTTTTGTGTCCCTGTGTTCGGCTGTACATAGACCATGAGACCCCAGACAGTTTGGGAAAGAGCTGCTTTTATTTGATGGTATTAAAGGCTTTTAATATTATCATTTCTGCCTTATTTCTTATTGTGTATATATCTCTTATAGAGGTATTTAATTCCAGTTGTCTTATTTGTTTTAGAGATGGAAAGTGTTTTATTTGCTTATTGTGCCATAGTCAGAAGAAAAAAAATAATTAAAAAAATAAAATAAAAATATGTATCCAACATAAAATGTTATAGTCTCTGATTGCTTTATAGATATTTTTTTGTTGTTGTTTTTTAAGGGATTAAAATATAAATTATTTTTTGCGTAAATATATTTATTCCATGATTCAGATAGCGCACGCATTCTTAAACAACTTCCCATATATACTTCTGTTATCTAATTTGCTTTGTTCTCTTGATATCCTTTCTTGAAAAGCATATCTAGGTAGGCTCAGGCCCAGCAAAGCACTACTGGGATCTAGCTGATGATTGGTGGCTGTACATATATGCCTCTTGTGATTGGCTCACCTGATGTGTTCAGCTAACTCCCAGTAGTGTACTGCTGCTCCTTCAACAAATGATACTAAGTGAATGAAACAAATTAAGTAAATTGGAAAGATGTTTAAAATTGTATTCCCTATCTGAATCGTGAAATAAAAATTGTGGGTTCCCCTTTAAATTAAGACTAATATATGTTCTGCTAATGTTCATTTGATTAGTATAAGCTCTGTTGGTGAAGGAAACACATCTGTAAGGACTAAACATGTTGGTTTATTGATGGGATTGTTCAATTAAAATAATTAATATCCTTACAGCTTAACATGCGCTATTAAAAAGTGCATTCCGCAGAGTTACGTTCTCTAGAAAAACACAACAGAGGAGGCCCCTCGAAACTGATGGCTGAGCAGATAGCAACCATTAGATCCAAAATTAACGTAATTGAGGAAAAAAAGGGTACAATCAAAACTTCTGGCCCTCAAACAATTGTACCACTACAAGGGTAATAGAGTCGATAGGCTCCTAGCCCATAAGCTCCGATCCCGTATACAACAACGTTGAATACCGTCTATTGAAACTCAAAAAGGGACTGTATATGCCCCAAAAGACATAGCAAGTGCATTTGCCCCGTACTATACCGCATTATATAATTTGGATTCCTCCCCTGAGAACCCTATGGCCCCAAACCTGCAGATTGAGGAGTTCCTGTCTTCCCTTCCCCTTCCAGTACTATCGGCGGAAGATGGCCAGTGCCTTTCTGGCCCACTGACCGCCAAAGAGCTAAAACAAGCGATCTCTTCGCTTCAGTTAAATTAGGCCTCAGGACCTGACGGGTTTACCACTTTATTTTATAAAACTTATTCCCCGAAATTGATACCTCTGCTCGCCAGATTTTTCAACTTTACCTTTAACACAGACGTACTCTACCCGGAGTTTCTTGAGGCCTCCATCATTACTTTACCCAAAGAGTGGAAGGACCATTCTCTATGCGAGAATTATAGGCCGATCTCTTTAATAAATGTGGACGTAAAGCTCTATGCGAAAATATTGGCCACAAGATTGTATAGATTTCTCCCAGAATTAGTAGGCCCGGACCAGGTTGGCTTTATCCCAGGCAAGCAGGGTCCTGACAATACGAGACGCCTCTTGAACATATTTACTGAGGCTGCAGACTTGGGAATTCCTCTTCTTGCCCTGTCAATGGACGCGGAAAAAGCGTTCGACAGGGTGAGATGGGATTACAAGTTTTCAACTTTATCAGCATTTGGCCTTCCGGAGTCCTTCATTACTGCAGTGAGATCTTTGTATCCTTGTCCCACGGCAAAGGTAAGAGCTTGGACTTTTGCTCAAGCAAGGTGCAGATCACAAACGGCACAAGACAAGGTTGCCCCCTTGTCCCCTGCTGTTTGCTCTAGCTATTGAACCGCTGGCCTCTGCATTAAGGTTCTCAACCCAAGTCAAGGGTCTAGTCCTTCACGACACCCCCCAGAAATTAGCCCTCTACGCAGAAGATCTGACTCTTTTCATCACAGACCCGGAGGAATCCCTTCCTGCTCTTTTTGATCTCCTAGACAGGTTTGGCAGCATCTTTCACTATAAACTGAACTTGAGTAAAACAGAAGCATACCCCTTAAACCTACCCTACTCCGTAATAATATCCCTCAAGAAAAAATATAAACTCCAATGGTCTTTATCGGGTCTCAAACATCTATTGGGGTGTTCCTTTCCCATGACACTGGCATAGTTCTATCTAAGAACTTTCACACCTACCTCACTTAACTCCAAATAGATCTATGCTCCAGAAGATATGATGAAATCTCCTGGTTTGGGAGAATAGCTGCAGTTAAAATGATGCAGCTCCCCAAACTAACATACTTCTTCCGATGTCTCCCGATAAAGGTCCCACTCTCATTGCTGAACAAGTTTCAAGCGGTGATTAACCAATATATTTGGAATGGGAAGAGGCCCGTATCGCAGCCTCTCTGCTACAACGCCCAGTTCTGGCCGGTGGTCTAGGTCTCCAGAATATACGGCTTTACTATGAGGCCGCCCTTCTATCCCATATTTCTGAATGGAACACAAAAAAGGCCGCTCCCTGCTGGCTGGAACTAGAGCAGGCCTCTCTACCAGCCCACCTAACACTGATGGAGCTTCTCTGGATCCCACTGCGCTTTGGATTTCCCGATTCACAACAAAATCGTCCAGCACTGCAAGAACTCCTGGCTACACCTTAGCCACCATAATCTGGTCTCCCTACATCCCTCACCCATTCACTCAATATCGGGCCTCCTACTAGGTCTCCCACTCGCTGGTCCAGCGGTGTGTCGAGCCCTTTCTAATCTCAAAATTACAGACCTTTTCTCGGGAGGAAAACCAATACCCCTCGATAACCTGGCCCAAAGCCAGGCTATCCACCCCAAGTTCAGATTTGATCTGCTAAGATTTCTCTCCATACTGAAGTCGTGGGGATTCATGAGTGCCCCGCCTATGCCACAGACACCTTGGGAGACCCGGATATCTGCAGACTTCCATCACATTTCCCCCCTATCCTCCCATTATCAAATTTTTCTTGATGCTTCTTGATGGGAGAAGGATTGGAAGGTGGAACTATCAGTGGAGGACTGGTCTGATGCAATCCAGCATACCAAATTGTCAATTCACTGCATGACGTTGTACGAACTGTTCTATAAGTTACTGACCAGGTGGCATTACGTACCCTCAAAGCTACACAAAATTTTTCCAGGCAGCTCCCCCCTTTGTTGGAGAGGCTGTCAACAAATAGGCGACCCCCAACATGTTTGGTGGGCCTGTCCTATCATTGCCCCCATGTGGAGCAAATTGGAGGTTTTGTGCTGCCGACTAGGACTTGCAACGTCCCTGCCCCCGGAAAACGCTCTGGTTCATACTGGTCTCAGACCCCTCTCTGCGCCCAACCGCGCTCTTTTGATAATGATCACTATGGCGGCAAAACTATCAATTGCCAGAAACTGGAAAAAACCTGACCCCCTCCTTCCCAACTGGCAGGCCCTGATCCAACTTATTTCCTACTTTCGGTCTATGGAGAGTTACGTATATAGCTCTCGCCAACAAATAGACCTGTATGCTATAATCTGGGAGCCCTGGGACTCACTGGGGGAGGGCAAGATTTCTCGATGTAAATGGAGAACAGCTGATATCAACAGCTGACTGCTCCAGTGGGCAGGGGGCTGTATTATTTCCCCCCTCCCTGAGTCTGGCAGACTGGCTGGTTACACAAGGATGAGTTTTCTCTTGTTAATTGTGTTTAGTCCACGGGTCATCCATTACTTACGGGATATATTCTCCTTCCCAACAGGAAGTTGCAAGAGGATCACCTAAGCAGAGCTGCTATATAGCTCCTCCCCTCACATGTCATACCCAGTCATTCTCTTGCAACCCTCAACAAAGAAGGAGGTCGCGAGAGGAGCTGGAGTTTTTACTTAACTATTCTTCAATCAAAAGTTTGTTATTTTAAATGGCACCGGAGTGTGCTGTTTTTCTATCTCAGGCAGTATTTGGAAGAAGAAACTGCCTGCGTTTTTTTTCTATGATCTTAGCAGGCGTAACTAAGATCCACTGGCTGTTCTCGACATTCTGAGGAGTGGGGTAACTTCAGAAACTGGGAATAGCATGCGGGGTCCTCCGCAAATGAGGTATGTGCAGTACATTATTTTCTGGGAATGGAATTGACTAAGAAAATACTGCTGTTACCGTATGCTGTAAGTACAGCCTTAAATGCAGTAGTGGCAACTGGTATCAGGCTCATAAATGTATGCGCAGTCGAGTTATTTTCTAGGGACTAGAATTTGACTGAGAAAATACTGTTAAAACTGAAATAATAATTAAGCCTGTGGTAGCGACTGGTAGCAGGCTTAGTGATAACTTTGCATGACATTGGAAAATGTTGTTTTTTAATAAAACGTTTACTGGCATGTTATTCGTTTTTGTGAGGTACTTTGGTGATAAATCTCTTTGGGCATGATTTTTTTCCACATGGCTAACATATATTTTCTGCATTGAAACCGTTATATCAGGGCTCCCACTGTTGTAATAGGAGTGGGAGGGACCTTGTTTTAGCGCCTTGTTGCGCAGTTAAAATTCTAGCACAGTCTTCCTGCTTCTTCCTCCTTGATCCAGGACGTCTCTAGAGAGCTCAGGGGTCTGCAAAATTCATTTTTGAGGGAGGTAATCAGTCACAGCAGATCTGTGACAGTGTGTTTGACTGTGATTAAAAGCGTTAAATCTTAATTGATATCAGTTTGATCCGTTTTGGGTATTGAGGGGTTAATCATCCTTTTGCTTATGGGTGCAATCCTCTGCTAATAATACACTTCTTGTTAAGAATTGTTTAATTATATCTGTATTTTTGAAGCGCTGCAGCGTTTTTTATATTGCTTGTAAACTTATTGAAAGTGATTTCCAAGCTTGCTAGTTTCATTGCTAAGTCTGTTTAAACATGTCTGATTCAGAGGAAACTGTTTGTTCATCATGTTCAAAAGCCAATGTGGAGCCCAATAGAACGATGTGTACCAATTGTATTGATATTGCTTTGAATAAAAGTCAATCTGTACCGATGGAGAAACTATCACCAGACAACGAGGGGGAAGTTATGCCGCCTAACTCTCCTCACGTGTCAGTACCTGCGTCTCCCGCTCGGGAGATGCGTAAGATTGAGACGCCAAGTACATCTAGGCCCTTACAAATCACTTTACATGATATGGCTAATGTTATGAAAGAAGTATTATATAATATGCCCGAATTAAGGGGCAAGCGCGATAGCTCTGGGTTAAGGACAGAGCGCGCTGATGACACGAGAGCCATGTCTGATACTGCGTCACAATTTGCAGAACATGAGGACGGTGAGCTTCTTTCTGTCGGTGACGGTTCTGATCCGGGGAGACCGGATTCAGAAATTTCAAATTTTAAATTTAAGCTTGAGAACCTCCGTGTGTTACTAGGGGAGGTATTAGCGGCTCTGAATGATTGCGACACGGTGGCAATTCCAGAGAAAATGTGTAGGTTGGATAGATACTATGCGGTACCGGTGTGTACTGATGTCTTTCCTATACCAAAAAGACTTACAGAAATTATTAGTAAGGAGTGGGATAGACCCGGTGTGCCTTTTTCCCCTCCCCCGATATTTAGAAAAATGTTTCCTATAGACGCCACCACACGAGACTTATGGCAGACGGTCCCTAAGGTGGAGGGAGCAGTTTCTACTTTAGCCAAGCGTACCACTATCCCGGTGGAGGATAGCTGTGCTTTCTCAGATCCAATGGATAAAAAATTAGAGAGTTATCTTAAGAAAATGTTTGTTCAACAGGGTTTTATATTGCAGCCTCTTGCATGCATTGCGCCTGTCACGGCTGCAGCGGCATTCTGGTTTGAGTCTCTGGAAGAGGCGATTCGCACAGCGCCATTGGATGAGGCTTTGAGCAAAGTTAGAACCCTTAAGCAAGCTAATGCGTTTGTTTCAGATGCCGTAGTACATCTAACCAAACTTACGGCTAAAAATTCCGGATTCGCCATACAGGCGCGCAGAGCGCTCTGGCTTAAATCCTGGTCAGCGGATGTAACTTCCAAGTCTAAGCTACTTAACATTCCTTTCAAAGGGCAGACCTTATTCGGGCCCGGCTTGAAGGAAATTATTGCTGACATTACGGGAGGTAAGGGCCACGCCCTTCCTCAGGACAGGGCCAAACCAAAGGCCAAACAGTCTAATTTTCGTGCCTTTCGTAACTTCAAGGCAGGAGCAGCATCAACTTCCTCCGCTCCAAAACAGGAAGGAACTACTGCTCGTTACAGACAGGGTTGGAAAGGCAACCAGTCATGGAACAAGGGCAAGCAGGCCAGAAAGCCTGCTCCCGCCCCTAAGACAGCATGAAGACAGGGCCCCCTATCCGGAGACGGATTTAGTGGGGGGCAGACTTTCTCTCTTCGCCCAGGCTTGGGCAAGAGATGTGCAGGATCCCTGGACGTTGAAGATTATATCTCAGGGATACCTTCTGGATTTCAAAACCTCTCCTCCACAAGGGAGGTTCCATCTATCGAGGTTATCAACAAACCTAGTAAAGAGAGAGGCATTTCTACAATGTGTACAAGACCTCTTAATCATGGGAGTGATCCACTCAGTTCCGCGATCGGAACAGGGACAAGGATTTTACTCAAATCTATTTGTGGTTCCCAAAAAAGAGGGAACCTTCAGACCAATCTTGGACTTAAAGATCTTAAACAAATTCCTAAGGGTACCATTGTTCAAGATGGAAACCATTCGAACCATCCTACCCATGATCCAAGAGGGTCAATATATGACCACAGTGGACTTAAAGGATGCTTACCTTCACATACCGATTCACAAAGATCATTATCGGTACCTAAGGTTTGCCTTTCTAGACAGGCATTACCAGTTTGTGGCTCTTCCCTTCGGGTTAGCCACGGCCCCGAGAATTTTTACGAAGGTTCTGGGCTCACTTCTGGCGGTACTAAGACCACGAGGCATAGCGGTGGCTCCGTACCTAGACGACATTCTGATACAAGCGTCAAGTTTTCAGAATGCAAAGTCTCATACAGAGATAGTTCTAGCATTTCTGAGGTCGCATGGGTGGAAAGTGAACGTGGAAAAGAGTTCTCTGTTACCACTCACAAGGGTTCCTTTTCTAGGGACTCTTATAGATTCTGTAGAGATGAAGATTTACCTGACGGAGTCCAGGTTATCAAAGATTCTCAATGCTTGCCGTGTCCTTCATTCCGTTCCAAGCCCATCAGTAGCTCAGTGCATGGAGGTAATCGGCTTAATGGTCGCGGCAATGGACATAGTGCCATCTCAGACCGCTGCAACTATGCATGCTCAGTCAATGGAACGGGGATTACTCAGATCTGTCCCCTTTGCTAAATCTGGACCAGGAGACCAGAGATTTTCTTCTCTGGTGGTTGTCACCGGTTCATCTGTCCAAAGGAATGACCTTTCGCAGACCAGATTGGACGATTGTAACAACGGATGCCAGCCTTCTAGGCTGGGGAGCAGTCTGGAATTCCCTGAAGGCTCAGGGATCGTGGACTCAGGAGGAGAAACTCCTTCCAATAAACATTCTAGAATTGAGAGCAATATTCAATGCTCTTCTAGCTTGGCCTCAGTTAGCAAAACTGAGGTTCATCAGATTTCAGTCGGACAATATCACGACTGTGGCTTACATCAATCATCAAGGGGGAACCAGGAGTTCCCTAGCGATGTTGGAAGTCTCGAAGATAATTCAATGAGTCTCACTCTTGCCACCTGTCAGCGATTTACATCCCAGGCGTAGAGAACTGGGAGGCGGATTTCCTAAGTCGCCAGACTTTTGATCCGGGAGAGTGGGAACTTCACCCGGAGGTATTTGCTCAACTGATTCGTCGTTGGGGCAAACCGGATCTGGATCTCATGGCATCTCGCCAGAACTCGAAGCTTCCTTGTTACGGATCCAGGTCCAGGGACCCGGGAGCGGTGCTGGTAGATGCATTAGCAGCCCCTTGGGTTTTCAGCATAGCTTATGTGTTTCCACCATTTCCGTTGCTACCTCGACTGATTGCCAGGATCAAACAGGAGAGGGCATCAGTAATTCTGATAGCGCCTGCGTGGCCACGCAGGACCTGGTATGCAGACCTAGTGGACATGTCGTCCTGTCCACCATGGTCTCTACCTCTGAGGCAGGACCTTCTAATTCAGGGTCCTTTAAACCATCCAAACCTAATTTCTCTGAGGCTGACTGCCTGGAAATTGAACGCTTGATTCTATCAAAGCGTGGGTTTTCGGACTCGGTTATTGATACATTAATACAGGCTCGGAAACCTGTGACCAGAAAAATTTACCATAAGATATGGCGTAAATATTTATATTGGTGGGAATCCAAGAGTTACTCATGGAGTAAGGTTAGGATTCCTAGGATATTGGCTTTTCTACAAGAGGGTTTAGAAAAGGGTTTATCCGCTAGTTCGCTAAAGGGACAGATTTCAGCTCTGTCTATTCTTTTACACAAACGTCTGGCAGAGAATCCAGACGTCCAGGTTTTTTGTCAGGCTTTGGCTAGAATTAAGCCTGTGTTTAAAGCTGTTACTCCTCCGTGGAGCTTAAACTTGGTTCTTAAAGTTCTTCAGGGTGTTCCGTTTGAACCCCTTCATTCCATTGATATTAAGCTTTTATCTTGGAAAGTTTTGTTTTTGATGGCTATTTCCTTGGCTCGAAGAGTCTCTGAGTTATCTGCCTTACATTGTGATTCTCCTTATCTGATCTTTCATTCAGACAAGGTAGTACTGCGTACTAAACCTGGGTTTTTACCTAAGGTTGTTTCTAACAGGAATATCAATCAAGAGATTGTTGTTCCATCATTATGTCCTAATCCTTCTTCAAAGAAGGAACGTCTTTTGCATAATCTAGACGTGGTCCGTGCTCTGAAGTTCTACTTACAGGCAACTAAAGATTTTAGACAAACTTCTTCTCTGTTTGTCGTTTACTCTGGACAGAGGAGACGTCAAAAGGCTTCGGCTACCTCTCTCTCTTTTTGGCTTCGTAGCATAATACGTTTAGCCTATGAGACTGCTGGACAGCAGCCTCCTGAAAGAATTACAGCTCATTCCACTAGAGCTGTGGCTTCCACCTGGGCCTTTAAGAATGAGGCCTCTGTTGAACAGATTTGCAAGGCTGCAACTTGGTCTTCACTTCATACTTTTTCCAAATTTTACAAATTTGACACTTTCGCTTCTTCGGAGGCTGGTTTTGGGAGAAAGGTTCTACAGGCAGTGGTTCCTTCTGTTTAATGTTCCTGCCTTGTCCCTCCCATCATCCGTGTACTTAGCTTTGGTATTGGTATCCCATAAGTAATGGATGACCCGTGGACTGAACACACTTAACAAGAGAAAACATAATTTATGCTTACCTTATAAATTTATTTCTCTTGTAGTGTGTTCAGTCCACGGCCCGCCCTGTCTTTTTAAGGCAGGTTCTAAATTTTAAAATTATAACTCCAGTCACCACTGCACCTTATAGTTTCTCCTTTCTCGTCTTGTTTCGGTCGAATGACTGGATATGACATGTGAGGGGAGGAGCTATATAGCAGCTCTGCTTGGGTGATCCTCTTGCAACTTCCTGTTCGGAAGGAGAATATATCCCATAAGTAATGGATGACCCGTGGACTGAACACACTACAAGAGAAATAAATTTATCAGGTAAGCATAAATTATGTTTTTTTCTCTCTCTCTTTTCTCCCTCCTCCTCCCCAACCACCCCCCTACCCTGTCCCCCCATAGGAATCACCCATCGGATAATTGTCAAACAGACTTCTATTGCTCCCAGGTATGGAAGCACACTCTATTAAGCACAATGACTCAGTCTCTGAATATCAATTTTCTTGTATATTTGCTTCTTCAAATATTGGTTATATATTTTTACACTGTATTAAAAAAAAAAAAAAAAAAAAAGGGAAGATAATTCTTCATTTTGAGGTTAATTCCTTCAGGGTTGGCCACCTTCGGTTTTGATTTTTGATCGTTGTATGTTTAGTACTAAACCCAGAAGGAGGTCTCCCACCTTACTGTAGTTCTCATATATGTATTGCAATGCGTTTTGTACATTTCTTTGTGATTCTGACCTCAATAAAAAAAAATTCTAAAAAAAAAAAAAAGTGTATTCCGAGTGCTCTTTAATATTCTCCTGTAGCATTATGAAAGGCCTCTCTGGGCTTTTTCTCTGTGCAAACATGTTTACATTATCACCTGTGGCCAGTAAACGTTGCATTTATATTAGCTCCTGCTTTGATCTAGGAAGCTAGAATGTAGCAGGTTGTCTGCATTGTACACAATTCTGTTTGAGATGTATGCCCCTTTAAATACATATGCAGTTATGTTATTTAGTTAGACACCATTTAGAGATTTGGAGTTGGTAAGTCTGTTAATTGTCACGTAATGAAACAAGAGAAGAAGCAATGTGACTCACCAAAACATCATTCATCGAAGATACAATCAGACTGTTGACAACATTGATTAATTAGATAGATTTTTTTTGTTGTGGCACAGTTAAGATAACGTTTCAGAAGTTGGGAAGATCAGATAAGATTTTTTTTTTCTCTGTAGAATGAGGTCTCTATAAGGTTAGTGCAGGGTAACATGATGGGGTGTTTAGTTAAGGCAGTTTTGGTGTCTCAGTGTTTCGATTCCTAGCCTACCTCAATACGCTTTTATGGAAAGGATCCAAGTTTCAGCAAATGATATCCAGAGAAAGGTAAATTTTATAATAGGTTTAAATTAGAAAGGTTTTTTTTTATTTTTATTGTAGGCTCATTTGAATCATGATTGTTTAATTCAGATTTCCATGTCCCTTTAAATTCTATGCATGTAAAAATGTAAGCTTTCTTATGTCCAAGTTCTATAATGCAATGATAAGTGGCATCTGGGAGCTCAGCTGTCATCTCTGCATGCTACAGAATTGAACACAATCATATTACTAGTTAAGCAAAATGTAATGAGCAGAAGATTATATAGAGATTCAGACAATTCTATTTTTGTGTTTGTGATATTTGACAGTGATGTTTGACCTCTTCAATGTTTTCATGGGATTTAAATTGTTTCTTTCTGATTGCTGCTTATTATTATTATTTCAGTGTAGTTCAAAGCTTTATAGGTGACATGCATAAGATGTTGAGAGTCCACAAGATCGTCACATGTGGATTACACTTTAGTCCACCCCTACATAACAGACCTTGAATCCATCCCACTCTGTCAGAATCCCCAAGTCAAATTTTCTGCCTCCAAGATGGAGTGAGGTGAATTCTGAAATGCCTACAAAAAGGACAGAAAGGAAAACAGAAGTTTTCGGTTAAGCAGTTAACATATGTATAATTACAGCAGTGAAGATTTCTAAGATGGAAAACGTTTTTACTACATGTGTTATGTATATTCTTTACTGATGCATAACGATTTTTTTTTATTTTACATCTGTAAAATAATAAAAATCATTTTTTATCAGTAAAGAATATACATAACACATGTAGTAAAAACGTTTTCCATCTTAGAAATCTTCACTGCTGTAATTCTCCCTGATCGGCTACACTGAACTGCTCTACTTGCTGGCTGCTGCTGTTGCAGTCTACACTTTATCTTTTTGCTGTAATAAGATCTGGAGTGAGTTTTTGCCTAAGTAGATATGATGATAAAGTAGGATAGAGACATACTGCCAGTGTTTGTTCCACACGCACGCAAATCTGCAGCCCCTCCTCCCCTGACCACCAGACAGCTCTCTCATTGGCTAAGTAATGGCTATGCATTATGGGACTTGTAGTTAGTTCCTAGCCTTGGGAGCTCCCCCTTTTATTAAACTGGACAATAGACTGGAATCTTTTTTTGGCAGAATAAATATAATTTTTCCAATAGGGGGGCTATTGGAGAAATTATATTTATTCAGCCCAAAAAATTATTTTCTTTCTTTTTTCTTTTTTTACCAGGAGGCTCACGTGCGGTTGTGATCATATGGAGGAGCCTCCACTGCTTCCAACACATGTTTTATTTTGTAAGGATATTCCGGTAGATCCCCTTTTCAGCTATGCACCTCATGTGCGGAGTCTGTCTAATCTTAGACAGAGTTTAGCAGTGCTGCCCTTTAGCCAGAGTGTTCAGTTGTCTACAGTTTCTCAACGCTATAACCCAGGAGTTTCTACTGAACTCTCTCCTAAATGGCCTTTCTAAGCAGTTATTATCAGTGTTTCGCTCTTCCATTTAATCTGGCCACAGCACCCAGAGTATTTATTTACAAAAGTCCTAGAATCCTTGCTAACTGTGGTGCAGGCTCAGGGAATTTCTTCAGCTCTCTACTTGGATGACATTTTGGTGCAGGCACCCTCGTTTCAATTGGCCAAGACTCACACTCAGCTGTTCTTTAAATGGACAGTAAAGTAAAAATTAAACGTTCATGTCTCGGATAGAGCATGCAATTTTAAATAACTTTCCAATTTACCAGAGGAGCGGCCCAATCTTCAGATCTTGCCAAGACAATTTCACAATCATTGATCAGTCACCAATTTGGGTGATTTCTCCCCTCCGGAAGTTAAACATTATATATCATATTTTCTGAACATTGACTTTTGTGTATACACGCTCTTAACAGTATTTATTAGCGCGCTCCTTCCAAGTTTCCACTCTGGGAATTTGTTCAGTAATTTACATCTAAACCACCTCAAACCATGTAAACCCAGGAGTGCTTTGAACATAAAAACCTTGAAAATTATCCTGTCAAAATCATAGTTTTAAATGCACTTAATTAATTTACTTTGTATGCATAACATTTGCAGTATAGTGCTTAAAGGGACTGTTAAGTCAAAATGAAACGTTCATGATTCAGATAGAGCTTACCATTTTAAAAAAAAATGCAATTTACTTTTATCTAATTTGCTTGATTTTCTCGGCATCCTTTTCTGAAAAGCTTACCTAGATAGGCTCATAAGCAGCCAATTGTATCTAGCTGGTGATTGATAGCTGCACATATATGCCTCTTGTCATTGGCCCACTAGATGTGTTTAGCTACCTTCCAGCAGTGCATTGTTTCTCATTCAACAATGGATACCAAGAGAATGTAGCACATTTGATCATAGAAGTAAATTGGAAAGTTGTTTGAAATCCCATGCACTCATAAAATAACATTTTGGGGTTTCATGTCCCCTTAATTGGTAGTACATGCTATGTGTTTCTGAAATATGACTTTAAAATACTTTAAGAAAGCCTTATTCTGATAATCTTTCTTTAAAGGGATACTAAAGCAGGATCCACTTCCCATATGTATCATTACACACTCAAATCAGCGTGTAAAGCCTGCTATTGTGGGAAGCATGCTCGCATAAGCAAACCTGACTCTCAAGGGCCCCGGACCAGCTTACACAGCTTTGTACATAGAGCCTTCTTGCTGGTAACCTTAAAGGGATACTAACCCAATTTTTTTTTATTTAATGATTCAATAGAGCATGCAATTTTAAGCAACTTTCTAATTTACTCCTATAGTCATTTTTTCTTCATCTCTTGCTATCTTTATTTGAAAAGCAAGAAGTAAGCTTAGAAGCCGGACCATTTTTGGTTCAGCACCTGGGTAGCACTTGCTGATTGGTGGATAAACGTCACCAACCAATTTGCAAGTGCTATCCAGGGTCTGAACCCAAAAATGGGCCGGCTCCTTAGCTTAGATTACCTTTGGTCGTGCCTTTCTGGATGCCAAAGGTGGGCGCATTACAATTGGCTACAGCGTAATTCATCATTTTACACTGAAAATAGACTATGCATTGCAGACAGAGGAACTGCAGAAGTATAAGAAAATGAAGGGGTGATTATATTATATATTTTAGCATCTACAATGAATTTTAATCAATGAAAGTGCCCTTCATTTACTTTTTATTACAAGTATTGTTGAGCTTATAGCTTAACTTTACAATCACTTTAAGCTATGGGCTAATAAATGTTATATAACTTTAACAGCCTGTAATTATTACAAGCAGCAGTCTTGAAAACAAATCTTGCGTGTGAATTGTTTTGCTTGAAACGCAGCTAATGTAGGGAGAATAGTATGTTGGGAAGTGCATATAGCAATGCTATTTTTATAGCACATATTCATAAAGTCACTCTGCATTACAGAGATGCAGAATTAGCTGGGGTTTAGTCCTTGTAGTTCTGTTTTCTGCTTCGGGGCTCACAGAAGTTTTACTCCTCACATAGAAAAGCAGCCTGCAGCTGAGAAGATGACTAACTGCAAGATTAAAATAAACTGTGCATCCTGCAGCAGGGGCGCTTATACTCACTCAATGTCATTGTACTTCAATACAAACGTATAGTAACAGGAGACTGAAAGGTTCTGCTAAATTTAAAGGGATATGAATCCCAGATTTTATTCTTTTATGACTCAGAGCATGCAATTTTAGCAACTTGTAATTTACTTCTATCATCAGTTTTTTTTTGTATCTTTATTTGAAAAAGCGGAATGTAAGCTGAGGGTCCGGACCATTTTTGGATCAGCACCTGGGTAGGCGCTTGCTGACTGTGGCTAAATCATTCCTTGCTTTTCAAATAAAGATACAAAGAGAACAAGTTTGATCATAGTTAAATTAGAAAGTTGGCTTAAAATTGCATGCCTATCTGAATCACAAAAGAAAAAAGTTGTTTTTCATGTCCCTTTATTCAGTTTTGTAACATAATATCTAACAACCAAGATAGGATTAAAGGTTATTTTGTGTTGCTAAACAACTTATATTGATGTAATTTAAGTATGAAAATTATGATTTTTTTCACACTTTCTTGAAATTATCTGGAATGGATACCGCAGAATTAAGAACTCCCTGCAAATTCTACAGAGAGATTGTTTTATCAGTGCAGCAGCTCAGTACAATATTTTAAAAAGAATAACTTAAATGTATGCAATATATATGCAGTTGTTAAAATTGAGAATTAACTTTGCTTGTGTTTGTCATTTCCTATTATGAGCAGTGGGATACTACTGTATTATTCTTTTCCCACATACAACTCACTATTTTCCTACGCTCCCTAGTCAGCTGTAGGTATATGTGCAGAGCCCACTAGCCCGCAGTCAGACATCACTGGCTTTAATAGTACTAGCTGGAGGACAGTATACTACTCACAGTGAAGAAGGAAACACATTTCTGCTTTAAATTAGCAGAAATAATGTTTAGGGGTCACACAAAATTAAGCAAGGATCTTCCTCCTGTCCCAATAAAAACAGCTTTGTATTAGATTATTATTCCTGCACATGGCTACCTAAGTGCCCTTTCTCTTGTAAAGGTGTATCCAGCTCCACGGGTTCTCCATTACTTGTTGGGGATATTCTCCTTCCCAACAGGAAGCTGCAAGAGGACACCCACAGCAGAGCTGTCTATATAGCTCCTCCCCTAACTGCCACCCCCAGTCATTCTCTTGCAGCTCTCGACAAAGAAAGGAAGGTATCAAGAGAGATGTGGTGAATTAGTGTAGTTTTTTACCTTCAAATCAAAAGTTTTGTTATTTTTAAACGGTTACCGGCGTTGTACTGTTTTTACTCTCAGGCAGAAATTGGAAGAAGAATTCTGCCTGGAGGTTTGATGATTTTAGCGGTTTGTAACTAAGGTCCAGTTGCTGTTCTCACACATAACTGGAAGAGTATGAAAGAAAGCTTCAGTTGGGGAGACGGTCTGCCAGATATGCCTGCTTTGAGGTATGTTCAGTATATTTTTTTCTAGAGATGATAAGGTCTAGAAAATGCTGACAGTGCCTGGTATATTTGAGGTAAGCCTGATACAGTGATTTAACAGCAAATGGGATCATGCTTGCAAAAAAGGGTAATATTCATGTTAATACTCTTATTACTTAGTTTAAAAAAAACGTTTTTTCTCTGAGGGTGATAAATCTTTATTATTGGGGCCTAGTTTTCCACATGGCTTGTTAGATAACTCCTAAAAAGGCCCCCTGACTTTCAGTGCATGGTGGGAGGGGCCTATTTTCACGCACTTTATGCGCAGTTAATCTTCAGACTGAGACATACAGCTTCCCTAAAGGAGTCCTCTGGCATCTAGGGACCAGTATAGAGGGTGTTTTTTCCTGCAAAAATTGTGTTTAAGGGCAGGTAGGTGTTGACTGTTTTTTAACGGTTTTTTCCGTTTTTCTAATCCATTTTGGGGCCTAAGGGTGTTAATCATCCATTTGCAAGTGGGTGCAATGCTGCTTTAGTCTCTTATACACACTGTAAAAATTTCGTAGAGTTTACTACTTTTTATCACTGTTTTGCAGTTTATGAGGTCGTTTTTTTCTCTTAAAGGCACAGTACCGTTTTTATTTAATTGCTTTTTCACATTTATTAAAGTGTTTTCCAAGCTTGCTGGTCTCATTACTAGTCTGTTAAACATGTCTGACATAGAGGAAACTCCTTGTTCATTATGTTTAGAAGCCATTGTGGAACCCCCTCTTAGAATGTGTGCCAAATGCACTGACCTTTCTATAAGTTATAAAGACCATATTATGGGTTTTAAGGATTTATCACCAGAGGTTTCTCAGACTGACAAAAGGGAGGTTAAACCACCTAGCTCTCCCAATGTGTCAGAACCTATATCTCCCACGCAAGTGACGCCAAGTACATCTGGCGCGTCCAATGCGTTTACCTTACAAGACATGGCGGCAGTTATGAATCATACCCTCACAGAGGTATTGTCCAAACTGCCAGGGTTACAAGGAAGCGAGACATGCTCTGGGGCTAGAACAAATACAGAGCTTTCTGATGCTTTAGTAGCTATGTCTGATATACCTTCACAATTTACAGAAGCCGAAGCAGGAGAGCTTCTATCTGTGGGTGACATTTCTGATTCAGGGAAGGCGTTACTCCAGTCTGACTCTGAAATGACAGCATTTAAATTTAAGTTTGAACACCTCCGCTTGTTGCTCAAGGAGGTTTTAGCAACTCTGGACGGACTGTGACACCATTGTAGTCCCAGAGAAATTGTGTAAAATGGACAAATACTTTGCTAGTGCCTGTTTACACTGATGTTTTTTCCAATCCCTAAGAGGTTTTCAGAAATTATTATAAAGGAATGGATAGACCAGGTGTTACCGTTCTCTTCCCCCTCCTGCGTTTAAAAGGATGTTTCCCATAGATGCCGCTACACGGGATTCGTGGCAGACGGTCCCTAAGGTGGAGGGAGCAGTATCTACCCTAGCTAAGCATACAACTATCCCCGTCGAGGACAGTTGTGCTTTCCTACATCCAATGGATAAAAAATTAGAGGGTTTCCTTAAGAAAATCTTTATACAACAAGGTTTTATTCTCCAGCCTCTTGCATGCATTGCCCCAGTCACTGCTGCAGCGGCTTTCTGGTTCGAGTCTCTTGAAGAGGCTCTTCAGGTGGAGACCCCGTTGGATGATATCCTAGACAGGCTTAAAGCTCTTAAAGGATTACTTTCTGTTATAATTTTTAAGCTAAACAACTAACATATTAAAGTTAATAAACATTAATTAAAACCTACTGACCTATATTTTCTCCAAAACGAAGTTTCATAACGTTCTAAAAGTTATATCTTTTATTCACCGATGATGTCACGTTATCCTGCCCACTATTTTCACCACTGCATGTTCAAAATACTTAAACCAATAACTTTGTGTTTAAAACGCCATTTTGAAACCTAGGTATTGTAAACGGATTGTACAGAGCAAAGGGATACCCATGGAGTGGGTTTGGAAAACAATTAAATTTGCAGACAAGATTTCTGATATACGGTAGAGATATGTTAATGAAATGCTATTGATAAAAAGCGTATTTGGGGTAGTTAGTTAGTAACAGGCATAGAAAATATTTACTTGCAGTGGCCCTTTAAGTTAGCCAATTCATTTATTTCTGACGCCGTGTTTCATTTAACTAAGCTAACGGCTAAGAATTCAGGTTTTGCCATTCAGGCGCGTACGGCGCTATGGCTTAAATCCTGGTCAGCTGACGTTACTTCAAAGTCTAAGCTTTTCAACATTCCCTTCAAGGGGCAGATCCTATTCGGGCCTCGACTGAAGGAGATCATTTCTGATATTACTGGAGGGAAAGGCCACGCCCTTCCCCAGGATAGGTCCAACAAATTAAGGACCAAACAGACTAATTTTCGTTCCTTTCGGAACTTAAAGAGTGGTGCAGCTTCAACTTCCTCTACTACAAAACAAGAAGGAAATTCTGCCCAGTCCAAGCCAGTCTGGAGACCTAACCAGGCTTGGAGCAAGGGAAAGCAGGCCAAAAAAACCTGCTGCTGCCTCTAAGACAGCATGAAGGAGTAGCCCCCGATCCGGGACCGGATCTAGTTGGGGGCAGACTTTCTCTCTTCGCCCAGGCTTGGGCAAGAGATGTCCAGGATCCCTGGGTCTCTGGAGATTGTTTCCCAGGGATATCTTCTGGATTTCAAAGCCTCATCTCCAAAAGGGAGATTTCATCTCTCACAATTATCTGCAAACCAGATAAAGAGAGAGGCATTCTTACGTTGTGTTCAAGACCTTCTGGTCATGGGAGTGATCCACCCAGTTCCAAGGGAGGAACAGGGGCAAGGATTCTATTCAAATCTGTTTATAGTTCCCAAAAAAGAGGGAACTTTCAGACCAATCTTGGATCTCAAGATCCTAAACAAATTTCTCAGGGTCCCATCTTTCAAGATGGAGACTATTCGAACCATCCTAACTTTGTTCCAGGAGAGTCAATATATGACTACCGTGGACTTAAAGGATGCTTATCTCCACAATCCGATACACAGAGATCATCATCAGTTTCTCAGGTTTGCCTTCCTAGACAGGCATTACCAGTTTGTGGCTCTTCCCTTCGGGTTAGCCACGGCACCAAGAATCTTTACGAAGGTTCTAGGGTCCCTACTGGCGGTTCTAAGGCCACGGGGCATAGCGGTGGCCCCTCACCTAGACGACATTCTGATACAGGCGTCGACTTTTCAAATCGCCAAGTCCCATACGGACATTGTTCTGGCCTTTCTGAGGTCTCACGGGTGGAAGGTGAACGAAGAAAAGAGTTCTCTCTCCCCTCTCACAAGAGTTTCCTTCTTAGGAACTCTGATAGATTCAGTAGAAATGAAGATTTTTTTTGACGGAGGTCAGGTTGTCAAAGCTTCTAACTTCCTGCCGTGCTCTTTATTCCACTTCTCAGCCGTCAGTGGCTCAGTGTATGGAAGTAATCGGCTTAATGGTAGCGGCAATGGACATAGTTCCGTTTGCCCGCCTACATCTCAGACCACTGCAATTTTGCATGCTCAATCAGTGGAATGGGGATTACACAGATTTGTCCCCTCTGCTAAATCTGGATCAAGAGACCAGAGATTCTCTTCTCTGGTGGCTATCTCGGGTCCATCTGTCCAGGGGAATGAGCTTCCGCAGGCCAGAATGAACTATAGTGACGACAGATGCCAGCCTTCTTGGCTGGGGCGCAGTCTGGAACTCCCTGAAGGCTCAGGGTTCGTGGACTCAGGAGGAAGCCCTCCTTCCGATAAACATTCTGGAACTAAGAGCGATATTCAATGCTCTTCAGGCTTGGCCTCAGCTAGCTGCGGTCAGGTTCATCAGATTTCAGTCGGACAACATCACGACTGTAGCCTATATCAACCATCAGGGGGGTACAAAGTGCCCCCTGGCGATGTTGGAGGTTTCAAAGATAATTCTATTGGCAGAGGTTCACTCTTGCCATCTCTCAGCTATCCATATCCCAGGAGTAGAGAACTGGGAGGCTGATTTTTCATCCGGGGGAGTGGGAACTCCATCCGGAGGTATTTGCCCAGTTGATTCATCTATGGGGCAAACCAGAACTGGATCTCATGGCGTCTCGTCAGAACGCTAAGCTTCCTTGTTACGGGTCCAGGTCCAGGGATCCCAAGGCAGCGCTGATAGATGCTCTAGCAGCGCCCTGGTCCTTCAGCCTGGCTTATGTGTTTCCACCGTTTCCTCTGCTCCCTCGTCTGATTGCCAAGATCAAGCAGGAGAGAGCTTCGGTGATTTTGATAGCTCCTGTGTGGCCTTACAGGACTTGGTATGCAGATCTGGTGGACATGTCATCCTTTCCACCATGGACTCTGCCGCTGAGACAGGACCTTCTACTTCAAGGTCCTTTCAAACATCCAAATTTAATTTCTCTTCGTCTGACTGCTTGGAAATTGAACGCTTGATTCTATCAAAGCGTGGTTTTTCCGAGTCGGTCATTGATACCTTAATTCAGGCTCGAAAGCCTGTCACCAGGAAAATCTATCATAAGATATGGTGTAAATATCTTCATTGGTGTGAATCCAAGGGTTACTCATGGAGTAAAGTCAGGATTCCTAGAATATTATCTTTTCTCCGGGAGGGATTGGAGAAAGGATTGTCTGCTAGTTCCTTAAAGAGACAGATCTCTGCTCTGTATATTCGGTCATTGATACCTTAATTCAGGCTCGAAAGCCTGTCACCAGGAAAATCTATCATAAGATATGGTGTAAATATCTTCATTGGTGTGAATCCAAGGGTTACTCATGGAGTAAAGTCAGGATTCCTAGAATATTATCTTTTCTCCAGGAGGGATTGGAGAAAGGATTGTCTGCTAGTTCCTTAAAGGGACAGATCTCTGCTCTGTATATTCTTTTGCACAAACGTCTGGCTGAGGTTCCAGATGTTCAGGCGTTTTGTCAGGCTTTAGTTAGAATTAAGCCTGTGTTTAAACCTGTTGCTCCGCCATGGAGTTTAAATTTAGTTCTTAAGGTTCTTCAAGGGGTTCCGTTTGAACCTTTGCATTCCATAGATTTTAAACTTTTATCTTGGAAGGTTCTGTTTCTAGTAGCTATCTCCTCGGCTCGAAGAGTTTCGGAGTTATCTGCTTTACAGTGTGATTCCCCTTATCTGATTTTCCATGCAGATAAGGTAGTTTTGCGTACCAAACCTGGGTTTCTTCCTAAGGTAATATGTAATAAGAACATCAATCAGGAGATTGTTGTTCCTTCATTATGTCCTAATCCTTCCTCAAAGAAGGAACTTCTTTTACACAATCTTGTGTAAAGCTACCACTCTAGTGGAAGCTTCCACATGGGCTTTTAAAAATGAGGCCTCTGTTGAACAGATTTGTAAGGCGGCGACTTGGTCTTCGCTTCATACCTTTTCTAAATTCTACAAATTCGATACTTTTGCTTCTTCTGAGGCTACTTTTGGGAGACAGGCAGTGGTGCCTTACGTTTAAGGGCCTGCCTTGTCCCTCCCTTCATCCGTGTCCTAAAGCTTTGGTATTGGTATCCCACAAGTAATGGATGAACCCGTGGACTGGATTCACCTTTACAAGAGAAAACAAAATTTATGCTTACCTGATAAATTTATTTCTCTTGTGGTGTATCCAGTCAACGGCCCTCCCTGTCATTTTTAGGCATGTGTTTTTTATTTTTAAACTACAGTCACCACTGCACCCTATAGTTTCTCCTTTTTTTTTTGCTTGTCTTTGGTCGAATGATTGGGGGTGGCAGTTAGGGGAGGAGCTATATAGACAGCTCTGCTGTGGGTGTCCTCTTGCAGCTTCCTGTTGGGAAAGAGAATATCCCACAAGTAATGGATGAACCTGTGGACTGGATACACCACAAGAGAAATAAATTTATCAGGTAAGCATAAATTTTGTTTTCCCTTGCACGTTGCCTTAGCAGCCTAAACTATCTTGTCAGGAGTTAAGTTTTTCTGTGGTAACCATGTGCAGGAATAATAATCTACTACAGAGCATGTTTGTTAGGCAGCCTCTGTTTCTTTTATGTGTCCTTACACTTTATTTCGTTTTAACACAATAAAAGAACCAATCATATATTCCTAGTGTTAGCTTTACGTTTCAATGTTGCACTACAAGAGGTTTGAAAGGGTCATCATTTTAATACTTTTTAAATTATATAGATAGATACTCTCACCAAAATTACAACCACAAGGATTTCAAACCAATTAATACAGGGTCCATAATGGAGGCACTGACTGCCAGTAAGGGCCTCCTCTATGGATGATAGATAGATAGATAGATAGATAGATAGATAGATAGATAGGACATAGACAGATATATTTTTGATGTCCCTTTGAATATAAGCATTATGTTCATTCTTCAGTATTGAGAGTGTCTCTTCTCTTCTGTAAACAGGATGCTGGAAGCCAGCAGATTGGGTTTTTGCTTGGAAGCTGTGGGGTTACTGTTGCCTTGACTAGTGATGCCTGCCACAAAGGACTGCCAAAGAGTCCTACAGGGGAAATACCACAATTTAAAGGTATGTTTTATAGCACCTACAAACACTAACAAAACATGATTTGCTTTTTTTATTGTATGAGGTGCACAGTCTGCTGTAAACCCCCTGCTCTGTTAGCCACTGCCTCCTCTGGGTCATACGCTTGTTCCATTTACCTTCAAGTTAAAATGTAAAGAAAAAAAAAAAAGCTTTTTAAATGATGTATTTTATGAAATTTACCTCTTTTTAGTATCCTATGTTGAAATGTGTCCCCTTTCCTTGAGAGTATGCTGAAATAGACTCAGGAGCTTGAATGTGTCTTTAGTACTATATATAGAAGCTGTGTTTGCAATAATGTTTATCACAATGTGTGTGTGTGTGTGTGTGTATGTGTAGGGGCTCCATAATAAATGTAAGCTATTGTGTACAGGTATGCATTTATGTTTGTATGTGTGTGTGTGTGTATATATATGTGTAGGGGCTCCATAATAAATGTAAGCCATTGTGTACACAGGTATGCATTTATGTTTGTATGTAGGCGTATGTGTGTGTGTATATATAAATGTGTGTATGTGTAGGGGCTCCATAATAAATGTAAGCCATTGTGTATATGCATTTATGTTTGTATGTAGGTGTATATGTATGTATATGTGTGTCTGTATATAAATGTGTGTATATGTGTGTCTGTATATAAATGTGTGTATATATATATATATATGTGTGTGTATATGTGTGTCTATATATAAATGTGTGTGTATATATAAATGTGTGTATATATAAATGTGTATATATATATATATATATATATATAAATGTGTGTATATATATGTGTCTGTATATTAATGTGTGTATATATAAATGTGTGTATATGTGTGTCTGTATATACATGTGTGTCTGTATATACATGTGTGTCTGTATATACATGTGTGTCTGTATATACATGTGTGTCTGTATATACATGTGTGTATATATAAATGTGTGTGTATATATAAATGTGTGTATATGTGTGTGTGTGTATATATAAATGTGTGTATATGTGTGTCTGTATATAAATGTGTGTATATGTGTGTGTATATATAAATGTGTGTATATATTTGCATTCAGCAATTTTTGGAGCCAGATTTATTCTTGTGAAAGTGAAACACATTAAAAGGACAGGAAACTAACATTTTTTTCCTGATTCAGATAGAGCAAGTGATTTTAAACAGCTTTCCAATTTACTTCTATTATGCAATTGTTTTTGTTTTCTTGATATCCTTTGTTGAAAAGGATACCTAGGTACACTGCTGCTGATAGGTTGCTGCACATATATACCTCTTGTAATTCACTGAAAAATGTGTTCAGATAGCTCCCAGTAGCATATCCTTGCTTCTTCAACAAAGGATACCAAGAGGACAAAGCAAATTATATAATAGAAGTAAATTGGAAAGTTGTTTAAAATTTAGTTTTCTATCTGAATCATGAAAGAAAAATGTTGGGTTTCATGTCCTTTTAAGATCTGTATTTGCACATTCAGAAGAATAATTCTGGCTCCGAAAATTGTTAAATGTGGCTTTGGACTGCCAATTTCAGCAATCATTTAGTGCCAAAAAGTCTGAATGTGTTTATATGTATATATAGCTATATCTATCTATCTATCTATCTATCTATCTATATATATATATATATATATATATATATATATATATATATAATCATCTATCTATCATACAGTATATGTGTGTGTACATTTAAATAGCATTTGATGGATATTTTCACTTTTCATTATTATGTTATATAGTTTTCACTGTGAAGTAAGAAATGTGTCTTTTTTTTTTTCCATTTTAAGGTTGGCCAAAGTTGCTTTGGTTTGTCACAGAATCCAAACACCTTTCCAAACCTCCTCGTGATTGGTTTCCACATATCAAAGATGCAAATAATGACACTGCTTATATTGAGGTTTGTATGTTTTTTATCACCAGATTTTTATTAATTCATATAATTGCAATTTCACAATTTTATGTCCCCCACTTAAGTTGTGTTGGTTTTACCCAAGGTGAATTTGATTTCAATCAAATAGATTTAAAGGGACACTAAACACAATTTTTTTGCTTCATGATTTAGGTAGAGAATACAATTTTAAACAACATTCCAAGTTACTTCTGTTATCTAATTTGCTTCATGCTTTAGATATCCTTTGTTGAAGAAATAGCAATGCACATGTGTGAGCCAATCATACGAGGCATCTATGTGCAGAACCCAATCAGCAGCTACTAAGCCTATCTAGATATGCTTTTCAGCAAAGAATATCAAGAGAATGAAGCAAATTAAATAATAGAGGTAAATTAGAAAGATGTTTAAAATTGCATGTTCTTTCTGAACCATGAAAGAAAAAATGTGGGTTGTATGTCCCTTTAAATTACAATTGACATCACTAGGCAGACTAGACTTTATTTTAACTGTGGTTTTCTACATAAAGGGCTCCATGTTCTTAAAAGGCGGGCAGACAAGCTTCTCAGCTTGAGAAGTTGTCTGCTTGCCTTCGTTGCGTACTGGCAGCGGACGAACAGGATCCGCTGCCCGTATGTATCATTACATGCTCAAGTGAGTGTGTAAAGCCTGCCCATTTTCTCACGCTTTGAGTGACCAATCCTGTGAGAGAAGGGACTATCAATCACCCAGTGCGCGCGCGCGAGCGAGCAAGCTCTCTGTGATTTCTCTTTGCCACCTCAGAGATCTGATGATTGCTGCTGCTTACATAGCGGGAAGCAGGCTCGCATATGCAAACCTGCCCCTCAAGGGCTCCGGAGCAGCTTACGCTCCTTTGTACATGGAGCCCAAAGACTTATTCTTGCTAGTTGTTATAACCTTAATATTTACAAAAAGAGTGTTTCGTTTTTAGAATAATATATTTTCAGACTAATTTTACAGTTAGATTACTGATTTGGTTATATATCTTTAGAAACACATGGATTGATAATTAGAAAATGATTGTGAGGTGAACTATCGCCAGTTTAATAGGTTAATCATTCATTTTTTGACAACTTTTCTGCTGTACTTTATTGGAAGGCGAAAAATAATCATTATCATTATAGCCATGTAACGAAAACAAAAACACCTCACACTTAGCTCCTAGTGCAGATTTTTTACATCTTCTATTCATGAACTTCTTGAAACTTAAAGTGCATGTAAAGTCAAACAAACATCTCTGCCTCAAAGTATTTAATTTCACAAATAAACCCTAGTCTCATTCATCATATTTTCCCAAGATGTAAACTAAAGTCAATATATATCATTTTAATTACTATTGTTTTCGCCGATTCCTCCGCCTGCATTTTTGGTCCCACTTTTCTTTTTTGATTGACACTTCTCTGTCTGCTTGTTTTTTGCTTCCCCGGGGCGTCAGGATCTTTGTTCCTCACGTCACTTTCTTTAAATGCGCATGCGTGAGCTACCCGATGACGTAGCATACTCCATGCTCGTCCTCGAGTCTCGCATGCGCAATACCTCTTGAATTTCATTCATTCCAAGAGCTGAGGAGCTGTTGTTTTCTGTAGTATTGGTCGCTATACGCATGCGCGATTTCTCCGCAATTGTTTAATCGCATGCGCAAATGTCGGCCCTGCTCGTGAACGAGCTTACAACAAACGTCATGGAGTGGGAGTAAAATATTAAAATGAGGCATCGGATGTAGGGCTCCTAACCAGGAAGAAGACGGTTGGGAGGAGTCGAGTACTTACAACTACGATAAGTAAAAAATGAAATAAAAGTTTATTGCATTTGTTTTTTATGTTTATATGAATGCGGTTTACATATTTATAACATTCTGAGCAAGTATGTTTGATTTCATCAAGTAAAATTTACAATCACTTTAAGTGATGTTTTGTACATAGATTTTGAATTATTTTTTGCAACTCTGCATCTTTATTTTAAAACATTTTTGCTTTAAAGAGGAGGCATGTTATCTCTGCAGACACAATTTCAGAGTTTTGAAAAATGCAAAACCAAGAATTTTATGATAAAATTGCCCAAAATTAATCTTACAGAAACCACTGGGAGAAAATAACATTGTGAAATGATTAATGAAATTCATTTTCTAAAAAATGTAAACATTGCAGCCATTAATATACATTCTTATATAAAACGAATACTTGTTTCAAGATGGATACATTTTGGACTATAATGTTAATCTTAAATAGAAAACTATATTTAGATAGATTTGTCCTCAAAAATCATCTTATTAAAAAAAAATATATATTTTCTAAGAAAAATAAAATTTATTTTTGTTGTTAAAGGGACAGTCTAATTGGAAATTAGTTTTGTTTAAAAAGATAGATAATCCCTTTATTACCCATTACCCAGTTTTGTATAACATGATTATATTAATATACTTTTTACTTCTGTGATTACCTTGTATCTAAGCCTCTTTAGACTGGTCCCTTATCTCAGTTCTTTTGACAGACTTTAGCCAATCAGTGCTGACTCATAGATAACTTTATCCGAGTGAGCACACTTATCTATATGGCACATATGAACTAACACTGTCTAACTGAAAAACGGCTTAAAAATTAGCATATGAGTTTACCTAGGTTTAGCTTTAAACAAAGAATACCAATAAAACAAAGTACATTTGATGATAAAAGTAAATTGGAAAGTTGTTTAAAATTGCATGTCCTATCTAAATCATGAAAGTTTAATTTTGAATTGATTGTCTTTTTTTAAGTTGCTAAATAATCTTGAAGTATTTCCAAATGTATTTTTTTAGTGCACAAATGTGTGTTTAACCTCCGTAATACTTCCATGTTTAACCTGTGTAACATAAAATTTTGCCACCAGACACACTGCCAAACTGGTCCTGCACAAGCCACTGATTGGTGGCTACGTTTATAGGTTGCTCTGATTGGCTCACCTGCCATGTGCTGCTCTAGAACTGCAATGCATTGCTACCAATAAGCTGAGGGTTAAACACAAAGATCCTCACAAACATTTGTGCAATAATAAAATGCTTAAACTCAGAGCATTTTATTATTCCATTAAAGGGATAGTAAACCACTAAATTTTCTTTTATGATTCAGATAGAACATACAATTTTAAACAAATTTGCAATTTACTTCTATTATAAAATTTGCTTCATTCTCTTGTCATCCATTGCTGAAGGGACAGCATTGCACAACTGACAGGAAGCTGAACACATCTAGTTAGCCAATCACAAGAGACAAATGTGTGCAGGCACCAATTAGCAGCAGCTCCCACTAGTGTATGATATGTGCATATTCATTTTTTAACAAGGGATACTAAGAGAACGAAGCACATTTGAAAATAGAAGTGAATTTAAAAGTGTCTTAAAATTACATGCTCTATGTGAATCATGCAAGTTTCATTTTGCTTTCATTGCCTTTAATGTGGCCCTTTAAATATATTGTGTCTTATATGCTCTCTTCCTGAACCGTTTGCCTCTGTGTGTTTTGGATGTGTAGTGTCCTGAATTTACAGTAACTGGAATAATTAAGTTGATCTCACTTTTATTGGTCTTTACCTTTTAAAGAATATATTGCATATTATGATGTTAATCCTTTAGCTAAGTCAGCAGGTTGCAGTACATTACTTTATGTTGCAGTATATGGGAGTTTATGTATCTGTTTAACTACAAGAGGTGTTTTCTGCTGTGCAGGGTCCAGTTTTAGTAGAGAACAAGGATGTCTTAAAATAGATAAGATACTGCTGCTTTTTCTAGTGCTTCCTTGTGATGCCAGAAGGGTTTGTGCGAGTCAGGCCTTTTATTTCATGATCTATTGAAATAGAGTGTAGGTTAATGTGCCCAAACATTATCTAGATCCCTCTAAACTTGTCAGATACTGTTTTTCTCTGCTCAAACCTAGAAGTTTCATGAGTTTTGGCTTTTCCATTGTCAATAAAACATTGAGCCTTTTTGGGTGTGATGTTGGTGTAACATACAAAAGTGAACTTAAGTCAGTTACATCCTAATTTCCCACAAAACTCTATGTCCACACCTATGTTTGTATTGCAGCAGTGAAATACGTGTAAATGTTTTCTCATGTTGGGCTATACATAGGGCCCTATTCTGATTTGTGTTTGGACACATTTAGGTATATTAAAACATTTTTTGTTGGGGGGAACTTCCGGGTGGCACCCATGATAGGTTGTACAATTCCACACTGCTCCTCCATCCTATCCATTTTTGCCTGAAATAACTCTCCAGATAGCTCAAATATTAGCTACACAAGCAGCCTTTTGACTTGCTAAAGAGTCTGCATTAGATGAGCTTAAAAGTACTGAGATATATGCAGTTTTGAGTTCCCGGAGTAAATAAACCTAAGGTTGAGGCCTTTACATCACCCCCCCGGCGAGGCACATTTGGGCCTCGTCGTTAAGCGGCACATAGTGCTGAATGCAGGAAACCTACCTACAAAACCACAAGCTGATTATCCCCTGAAGTAGATCTAGTTGCCATGGAGCCTACTTGCATACTAAAAGAAATAAGCCGTATGCTTTTTCATTACCGAGAGGTCTTCTCGGGAGCATTTCACAAACTGTCCTGTGTTTCTTCAGTGGATTCTACTTTGAGCACCTCTCCGACTGTGTTGGAGAGTAAGTTGTGCGATGACGGCGTAGTGAATACTCCTGAAAGGCGACTGACATCTCTCCAGACAGCTACACAGGCGGGCCTTACACTTTTACCCGCTGCTGAGGGTATACCGAAGGTGGATAGCACTATAGAGCCTGGGGGACCTCCCGCGATACCTACCTACCACCATGTTGAAGCTATGGAACATTTGGATGGCAACTTTGTGGCCCCAGTCTCACAGAGGGTCAACACAGAGACTCAGTTGTGTCGGGTTGTGACCCAGAGGATGGCCCTGAGGAGGATGGGCGCTCCAGCATACAGTCCGGTCCCAGGCACTCAGAATAGAAGGAGCCTTCCTGCAATGCATATACGTGGTACCAGTTAGTTTCGGAGCCGTCCTCTGTTAAGTACCTGACTCTGCTGATTCCCCCAAAGCCGCAACTTCCTAACCTACCTGGAACAGAGAGCCGAGGATGGAGTGAAAAAAGGCACTTCCTCAGTATGCCACTCATGATGGCTGCACTAAAATTGCAGTGTTCTGTGTTCTGCACACCACTGCTGCTGGATTGTACTTTCAGTATGGCTCTTACCCAGACCATGAAAACAGGTGTGGGCTGATAAGTTGTTTACCGCACATCCGCAGTGGGTATAGTATAGAAATTAACTGAACGAAGCCATATAGTTAAAGCTATCTAATGCCTATCAAATTTTCTTTTGGTAGTCTACTATGTGGACTTACTTACCAAATGAAGTTCGCCCTTCCTGTAAACGTCTTCTATAGATTCTAATTATAGACTAATGATGGCTACTGAGCCTGATGCACGGGGGAAACGCTGGTCTGCAAAATGTTTGTGCTGTTCTTATAGTTATAGGCAGGATTATTTTTGATAACTTGCTCTTAGAATGTTGGTAGTTGTCTATGTTTTAACTTTAGAGTGTTTGCATCCACCCCTATACCCTATTATCGAGTTTAGTAACAGCTAGCTCTTTGGAGGATTTCACTATTTATAATTCACTGGGCTTCTAAAGGTGTATTGAATATAATTACTATTTCAACGTGACCCCCTTTCCTAACTGTTCTATACTAGTATATACTAGAAATCATACCTGTAGGTCTATCAGACATATACAAGGCGGGAATATTCGCCCTTCCATCATTATCATATTTCTACTCGAGAGTATCTTTCGTCAAGAAGTAGCCCAAACTTATATAAGTATCTCACTATATGAATGTATGTAGGATTGCACAGTTATTAATTTTTTATAAATATTATGTTCTATACTGAAATCACGTCATTAACCTGGTTGTTAGACTTCCCTCTCCTCTGGCGCACTTATGCTAAACATATTATGAAACATCTTTCACATTTTTGGATACTGCTGATAGCACATGATACCACGAAATGTCAGTCAGTATGTTGATTATAATATAATCAGTAACGTTGATATTGCTAGTACACTAGTTTTGGGCTTGCTCACATTAGAAGTGCATCTTGTCACCTAGATAATTATTTGTATGACCACAGTGTCAGCACATAGCAATGTTAGCATATATATTCTGCCTTAATGTTAACATTGACAATGATCCTTAGGCCTTTTTCTTAGACTTAAAGGGGCGCTGCCTGCGGCCGGAGCGGTGCGACCTAATGCAGATCATAACCCACAGATCATCCTTATAAATAACTGATATGATACTATACCTGGGTAACTCCTTATGTCTGCATTAAACTATAATGTTTTCTAATCAAAGATTATGTTCACACTAATTTACAGTTCTAGGACATTTGGCACCTGAGATGTCCATGGTTTATAGGTTTTGCATTCACCTGACGCAGCTAATTTACCACATAGATAGGGTGAATGTGCTAAGGATGTGAATTAATACAGTTCTGTCTAGATGTAGGTTAAATAAGGGGATTTCCTAATACAATCTTCATGCTGCTACCCTGGTTTATTGCACTTGATATACACTATATTTTAATTACAACTGTGTGACCATATCAACCTTGCCCTTCTAACCTCATTATCCCTAATTTGCATCTCTAAATATACTGTGTTCTTACAACTAGCTGACTCTCAATCCATTGTCAAAATATCTAGTGTGGCTCAGATGCTGAGAGATAATACCTTTTCTTCCACTTCATACATTGTGACTTCCTTAGCATCTACATACCTTTGGTCCCATAATATCCCCCTCAGTCACTCTAATTACCGCTTTACTCTTTATAAGATGTTTTTAGATGGGCTACTGCTCTATATGGAAGGCTTTTCCTTTATTACTGATATTATTTATAACCTAATAGGGGATATTCAGCTATATTTATAAAAAATATTCTACATGTATTATGTTACCTTGGTTACACAATTCAAATTACTTAAAAAACAAAAAAAATGTGTTTTTTCTTGGAGATCCAAGCGTGGTCTCTCTAATTTCAGACATACCTGCTGTAGTTTATACTATGTTGGGATGTCCAATAGAGGCCTCATGAGCTTATTTTGTAGGTATACGAGAATGTTTGGCAAGTACTGTTTTTTATTTCTCTTATCTTATGTCATGTAAAATATATTGCTTTTATTTCAGTTAAGCTGTTAGCTTTGAACTCCCTCTTGTTTTTACATTTTTTCTGTATCTAGAATCATAATGACATTCAATGTTTGTATGCCTTTGACTTAAACCACAATAATAAAAAAAAAAAAAAGATTTTTTGTTTTTTAAACATTTTAAGACCTACCTGTTGACAATCTTACCAAATGCATGGTCATTTTAAAATTACTCAGCCGGTATTTTTCTTCAACAAGCTGATGCAAACGTATTTGATAGTTTGGCCGGAATAATTTTTTCCATTTGCACATAATGACTGTCATTATATGTAGATACGTTGAGGTGTTTTACTTTGTGATCTTTTACAAATGGTGTGAAGATTGTAAATTAAAAGTAAACAGACTGAATATATTTTCATTGGGAATAGTGTTTCCCTGAACATCACATGATCATGTTTTTTTAATTAGTTCTATGACAGTTTCTAGGTTCTGTAATAAATAATAATACAAAAAACATAATTAAAGGAACAAAAATCCCTCAAATATTTAAAGGAGCTTGTAGGTAGAAAACAAATAGCTCTAATGAGTTTTGACGGTTTATTTTTTAGCCCTATGCTGTTCTTATTAGTGTATCATTTACCTGAAAGTATAAAATATACCTTGTCTTTTTTTGCTTGCACGTTTACATTATAACTTTAATTCATAAAGTTGTATAGACGTTATTGCAAGGCACCAATAATATATTTTATAAAGTAATTTTAACAGAAAGTTATAATGATAAAGCTTGTATAATGGCTTGTAGCATAAAATAAATGCCTCTTTTCCTTTAAAGGGCAAGATTACAAATCGCGCGGCAAATCATTTGCAATTACCATGCGTGTTATGACTTTTTCGCATTTGGGGTATGCGCAGCTATTACAAGTTGCAAAATAACTTATTTTGCGTGCACGTTAAGCTGCGTAATGCAAACAGCCAATATTTCCCAGTCAACGGAGAAGACAAATAGAAAAAAAACACCACTAAAACCCTAATATGTTGCGCAAAACCCATGACGTGTTATCCTTGAAAAGTGCACATGAAAATGTTTTTGCAACGGATTATGTTCTATTTTTTTTCTAAATACATATTTCTCTATACATATTTCTTTATATATGTGATGATTTTTGGCCTGACATATCTATTTATAGCGATATATGAACATATATGTCTAGATATCTCAAGATCTATATGCGAATATCGCTTTGAAAATCCCTCTGAGATACTGTTTAATGTGCATAAGATTGTAATGTAAAATATTTTCATTATCTCCATAGTTAACCATATCTCTATACATATAAATCCATGTTTCTCTGTATGTCGATGTAAAATCCCTGCGTCTGCTTTTTTTTTCTCTAACACCTGAGATCTCTTATCTTTTAGCCCTTATAACTTTTGTGTGCAATATATTTTTTTAAAACGTTTTATTAGACAGTGTAATTATGAGTGTAACTGTACTTTGTAATGTATTTTTGAAGCGTTTCGTGAAACTTTTATCTTGTGCAAAATTGTTAACTACAGCGCTTCGATCACGGAAAAGGATTGTTGTTTAAAAGGCGAATGCATGCCCGCAATTAAGATTTCCTTCTTAATACAGGGAGAGTCCACAGCTGCATTCATTACTTGTGGGAATACAGAACCTGGCCACCAGGAGGAGGCAGACACCCCAGGCAAAGGCTTAAATACCTCCCCCACTCCCCTCATCCCCCAGTCATTCTTTGCCTTTCGTCACAGGAGGTTGGCAGAGAACTAGTGTCAGATGATTTCGGAGTAGTTCCTTAGGAAGGGTATCTGCCCTTCGAGGTGGGACTGGAGTTTTAAGTAGTCTTGTCAGCCTCTCAGTGAGAGTATTGATGAAAGTTAGAGTTTGGAGATGCAGGGAAAGTCTTTCTGCAAAACCACTTAGACAGATCAATGTTTTAAGGTAGTGCAGCAATATATTTATGATGAGGTATACTTGTGAAATCCTTGTATCGAGCATTTAATCACAATGTTTCCAAACACCCGCATTATAGCCATATGTAACAAGTGCCTCTGTTTCCAAATTGTATCCAAAGTGTGTACAAACAATATGTAAAATAAAGAAAGACGGCTTACCTCTTGTATTATCCGCACATCATCAGGAATTCACTGATTCCTGTCTAGGAGAATCTTCAGGCCAGATCCTACCAGCCAGATCTGTGGGTACCTGTTTGTTGTAATGTGCACACACCTATGTGTGTCAATACCTCAGCGCACGTCTTCCTCTCATGCCGGTCTCGAATAACCAGCTACGGCTCCACTTGTGCTGCCTGGGCTGTCCATCAAGCTGTCATAGAAAGTGCAGATGTCCAGATGTGATATAAAAGAAAGTCTTTATTAGTACAAAGCGTTAAAAATAAAATCCACTACAGGACTTCATAGGACACAGCACACATGGTTCTTAGCGTACCTCACGTCACTGACGCGTTTCACGCCCACAAGGAATTTCATCAGAGCTGATGACCATAACTTGAACTGAACTATTTAACAATGAGGATTCGATTACATAGACCAATGAGAATCCATTAACAATTCCCTTCTTTCTCACTCCATTAAAATAATATGGTAAACTTTCAAATACACATAATTAATACATAGTTCAACAGTAAAAAAAAATCATAATTTAAAAGAGAAAAACGAAGGTATTAACTGACTGCTTATTTTGCTATATTGCTTAGTGGAAAAAATTCTGGCAGACTATAATCATGTAACCGCAATACATTTCTGTGAACATCTATAGTTGGCAAAATATTCCAATTCCATGTACAAATATAAATGAAGGAATTTTGCAAATAATCTATATTTCATGATGTATCACTGTTACTTTAGTTACACTATATTTTATTACTCTACTAATACTGCACCACAAAATATTAAACATTAATCGATGCATTTGTATTCATCCACATTGTGTTTGTTAGAGTTAAATGCAAAAGTAGAAAGAGTTGCTAGAAAAAATTATTATAGTCAACTCTGGATTACAAGATAGTAAAGTTGCATTCACACTAACCATTTTATATGTTAGGTCTACTCTAAGTCTAATCAATAAATAACTTAAGGTCACTTATTTTATTAATGCCATACGGGTGTCCTGTATTTAAAGTGTGGATCCAATAAATCTCACGCTTATTCAGGGAAGCATATCTATCCCCTCCTCTTAGTCCTAAGGTACCACATTCTATTCCCTGGAAGTCAAAAGCTCCAAACCTATTTTCATGTTTTGCAAAATGTTTTGCTACAGGCGTTTTTGGTATTTCGGCTTCCAAGCATAAAAGGTGCTCCCGAATGCTATCCTTCAGGAGCCCTGACGTTAACCCTGTATATTGCATCATACATATTTTGCAGGTTATTAAATTTATGACAAACGTTGAGTTGCAGTTAATGCAACTTTGTATCTTAAACTCCTTTTTTGTATGAGTCGATATGAAGGAATCACCCGCATTAAGATATTTACAACTTTTGCTCACCTTAAATACAGAACACCCGTAAGGCATTAATAAAATAAGTGACCTAAAGTTATTTATTGATCAGACTTAGAGTAGACCTAACATATAAAATGGTTAGTGTGAATGCAACTGTGTACTATCTTGTAATCCAGAATTGACTATAATAATTTTTTCTATCAACTTTTTCTACTTTTGCATTTAACTCTAACAAACACAATGTGGATGAATACAAATGCATCGATTAATGTTTAATATTTTGTGGTGCAGTATTAGTACAGTAATACAATATAGTGTAACTAAAGTAACAGTGATGCATCATGAAATATACAGTAGACCTAGAAAGGAAAAACAGAGGCGCCACATAGAGCAGTAAAGTCTTAAACGGAAGCGACACAAGGTGACGCAAGGTCTCTATTTGAAAGCCTCTCTCCAGATGTTAATGCACAACCGGAGTGCCAGACCAAACAGCACAGGACCTTCACAGTCGCCTGTAAGACACAGCAGCAACGTCAGGACACGTACCAACAGGTACCAGGGCTATCCAATCAGGAGAACCAAACGAGCCGGTTGTCAGCAGGTCCCAGGATCTATATAAAGTAGACAGGAGCACGGATAGTGTAAAAGTACAATCTTTTATTTGTACAGAATGTCAATAGCGATGCGTTTCTCAGCAAAATATCACAGCTGTTTCATCAGGCTACATGCACAATCATATACGTGTTCCTTATTTAAAACATTAGTGAACCAATCAGAGGCCAAGCCGGTGACAACACTTACCGTGACGTCAGTGACAGTGACATTCACCTGCCACCAATGATAGGAGCACTAACGTAAAGTTAAAAACATCAACACAGTATTAACAAATACAGAATCTAATGAAATGGAAATACAGTGCAAATATACATAAAAAATATACTTAAAAAATGTGTATAAAAATGAGGATAAAAATACCTTCATGATCTATGTGAGTCGAAAACACCATTCAATAATACAAATAAGTTTATTAATGGTGGTCATAATTTGATAATGCAAAACTATGCCTAAACGTATCACATAAGTCCTTCTAGTTAAAACCGAAAATATATATCAAAATACAAGGCAGAGATACAATAATCTTATGAGTCTCAGAAAAGGATTTGAGGTCAATAAAGTATAAGCTAGGTGTTACCCCATTGACTACGTATAAAATAGAAGCGAAATATATATACACATATTAGTAAGTATCGCAAATAAACTAGTTGTGCCAACTGATATAAATACAATAGTCATCATGATAATAGATACAGTAAGCATTAATATGCAAATATGATATATACTCAATACAACTGGTATACCACCGAATGATAGGAGTAGTAAATTATGTAATCGCTGAACTCTACTGGATAATGTAACTTTCTAAAGATTCTAAATCCTATTCGTGTAATAGTGATTATTATTGAAAAATCCCTAAGGGACTCTACAAAAACTGTGAAATCCGGGATATTATAACGGGAAAAACAAAATCAAAAGTTACCCCGTTCAAAAAACAATAGGAGATATATATATAGATGTCTCTAATATAAACATAATACTAAAATAAGATCGTTTTATTAGTAGAGTCTCCTAAGATAATTACGTAGGGTAAGTAGACACCTACATAGATAATTATTGGTGTACCCTATTATTGGTATCTGAATATTAGTATCTGGGAAGTGCGAGGATCTGTGGACATGTCGACTTATTTTTTGTTGAGAAGTGCCTTCCGTTTGACATAGGAGACAGCAGGACACTAGCCTCCTCAGGAGTTTTCGGCTCAGTTCAAAAGCAGTGACGTTATCTTGGGTCTCTGGAATAAGATCTGTATGGATCTGATTGTGGCCGGATACTTGGTCCTCCTTACATTCTTTTTCGAGATGGTTTTTCCTTTGCTTCGGTTGAAGCAACCTTCGGGAGTATGGGTTTTTGCAGGCTGTGGTGCCCTCAGATGGGGGCCGCCTCTCTTTTTGCCCTCCCATTAGCATTCATTGTCCTCTGTAGCTTGGTATAATTTCCCACAAGTAATGAATGCAGCTGTGAACTCTCCCTGTATTAAGAAGGAAAACATAAATTATGCTTAGCAGATCATTTCCTTTCCTTCTGTACAGGGAGAGTCCACAGCTCCCGCCCGTGTACTCTGATGGGCGGCCCTAAATTTTTTCTTGTTTCTTCTGGCACCTTTTTCACCCTGATATCTCTCCTACTGTTCCATGATGAGGGAAGTGGGGGAGGTATTTAAGCCTTTGGCTGGGGTGTCTCTGCCTCCTCCTGGTGGCCAGGTTCTGTATTCCTACAAGTAATGAATGCAGCTGTGGACTCTCCTTGTACAGAAGGAAAGGAAATGATCTGGTAAGCATAATTTATGTTTTTTCAAGACTTGTAATTCCTGGGTAATGGAAATTATTTGCAAAAAGACCACATTGCGCGTGGAAAACTCATAACCCATTACTTATAATGTTGCCCAAAGTGTCATAACAAGTAGAATGCTAAGTTCAATAGGCAGAAAGATTCCCAGCAAAAAAAAAAAAAAAAAAAAAAAGGTTCTTATGCCACTTTATTATTTACTAGAATATTGTGTTCAGTTGTAGAGAACATGTCTCTAGAAGGATATTAATAGACTAGAAGCTGCTTAAAAGAGAACTTCTAAAGTGGCATGTGGTCTAAAAAATAAAATTTACGCCTGGCAGTTGAGGTATAGGGATCTATGACAAACACGAACTCTCACCCTATTATGACCCTTGCCTGGATAACTAATAATGTCCCCCTTTTTTGCCATATTACATTGACTTCAGATACTTAGCTGTATGATGGTGTAGTTTTTTTTACATAATATGCTCTGTCTGTGTTTAGGATCATCTAGCTGATCTGCTTTCTACTATCTGCACTGATTTACAGGTGATATTTGTTACATGGAGTTTGGGAGCCATATAATGGCTTGAACCAGTTTTCATGTGTGATATTAACTGCCATTAAATTGGATGCACCTTAGTTTAAATTGGACACTTTTTTAAAATGGTATTCTCTGTCTGAATCATTCATATCTGTTTAAGTTTGAGCATAGTAGGTTTAGTAATTATTTGTAAAAGAACTTTATTACAGAAAGGGTGGTTGATTCATGGAATATATAGCCAATAGAGGTGGTAAAGACATAAGACGGTAAGGGAATTCAAGAATGTCTTGGATATGCATAACTGTATCATGAGTATTAAAGGGACACTAAACCCAATCTTTAATGATTCAGATTGAGCATACAATTTTAAGCACCTTTCTAATTTACTACTATTATCAAATTTTCTTCCTTCTCTTGGTATCTTTATTTGAAAAGCAGGAATGTATGGTAAGAAGCCGGCCCATTTTTGGTTCAGAACCTGGGTTGCACTTGCTGATTGGTGGTTATATGTAGCCACCAATCAGCAAGCGCTATCCAGGGTCTGAACCAAAAAACGGGTCAGCTGCTAAGCTTAGATTCCTGCTTTTTCAAATAAATATAGCAAGAGTACAAAGAATAATTGATAATAGGAGTAAATTAGAAAGTTGCCTAAAATTGCATGCTCTATCTGAATCATGAAAGAAGAAAAAATGGGTTTAGTATCCCTTTAATTAAGCTTATACTTAAAAGGACAGTCAGGTCCAAAAAAACCTTTCATGTTTCAAATACGGCATGTAATTTTAAACAGCTTTCCAATTTACTTTTATCACCAATTTTGCTTTGTTCTCTTGGTATTCTTAGTTGAAAGCTAAACCTAGGAGGTTCATATGTTAATTGAAGGCTGCCTCTAATCTAAATGCATTTTGTTAGTTTTTCACCACTAGAGGGCATTAGTTCACGTGTTTCATATAGATAACATTGAGCTGTTGCACATGAATTTACCATGGAGACAGCTCTGATTGGCTAAAATGCAAGTCTGTCAAAAAGCACTGAAATGAGGGAGCAGTCTGCTGAGGCTGCGATTCAAGGTAATTACAGAGGTAAAACGTGTATAATTATAACTGTGTTGGTTATGCAAAACTGGGGAATTGGTAATTAAAGGATTATCTATCTTTTAAAACAACAAAAATTCTGGTGTTGACTGTCCCTTTAAGAAATAAATATTTACAGACATTGATGGTCCATTTGGTTCTTATTTACAGACAAAATCTGTTTTTTATATTAATATTCCTTATTGACCAGGTGTCTTTACATAAAATTATAGATACATTTAAAACAAAGTAAGGGTTTATATTGAAAACACTGGGCTGGATTCACTAACAATAATTCTAGTTTCTCCATTTCCCATGTTAACACTTCCTCCCAACCTGTCAATATAGCTACATTTGCTCTCCATCAAATAACAGATGTAGGTGAGGATTGCGAGGGAATATAGCCCACTGACTTCCTAAAAAAAAATTGGAACTGCAATACTTTACATTACAGTTCAGTGGGTTAGCTGCGTAGTACAAACTCATGGTTATCTAAGCACAGAATAATTTTGTAATGTTGAAAAAAATCTTTGTTTAAAATAATTTTTATAAAATTGGGAAATTCTATGACCCTATAAAATGAATTATAATTACGTCAATTCAGTTTAGAACAATTATAGTGGTGAAGTTCTTTGGTCAAAATAAATATCCATTAGTTTAGAAATTATCAAAGATATTTCTCTATAAATCTGGTTATCACATTTTTATGTCGTTGGAATTGTTATACGATTTTGTGCGTCTTTGAGATTTGTTTCCTGGTGTAGAATTTAAGAGATCGATTCAAATCCATACTGTGCCCTTGAGTGTAACCCTTTTGTGAAACATGTTGTTTTGTCGCATTACGTGCTAACTTCTAATTCTTTTGTGCCATAGTATAAAACTTGCAAAGATGGCAGCGTGCTGGGAGTAACTGTGACAAGAATTGCACTGCTAACACATTGTCAAGCTCTCACGCAAGCGTGTGGTTACACGGAAGGTAAATATGCATCACTTCTTAATGGCACTGCTGTATTGCCTACATAATGAGGTATATTCTCATTCATTTGCATAGCACAACCAGGAAAGGGAGAGTCATTTATCTGCCAATTACCAGCTGCATACTGCCAAGGAGTTTACACGGGTTAAATACATAGGCCTAGTTTTCATTAATGGGCAATCTGGTAGTAACATAAAACACTATGTAGACTTTAAAGTGACAGTACACTGTAAAATTGTTTTTATATGAATGTATTTTCAATGACTTGTTATACCAGATGCAGAGTATAACATTTATGAGAAATTGCATTTTTAGGTTTATTTGTGCATATGAAATAGCTGGTTTTGTGCTGTTAAACCACAGCCTATTACAATGGGTTGAGCTTCAGGTAATATCAGATCTCATTATGTTATCACTTTTATGTACACAGACTTGCATCCTTATCTTATATTTGTCTAGAAAACCAAACTCAATACTTAGAGAGAACAAAGGAAAATTATAATTTTATTACTTAACTATCCTGCACCCCACTGAGAGTGTAATCTCTTCTGCTGGCTGTGTTTACTTGGGCTATTCAATAGAATATACTCCAGTATAGAAACTTTCAGTATAGGTTGGGATACCACAGGCTAAATCAGCTATTTCAAATGCCAAATTAGGGGTAAAGGAGCTACTTGTAAAAAAATTAAAACTCCAGCAGGTAAAATGAATCGTTGGGAACAATTTAAAGGGGAGAAAGATTTTGGGTGAACTGTCCCTTTAATGAAGATATTTGTTGTTGCCACCATTTTTTACAGCTTACAACAGCAATGGAAACTAGGCCATAGTTAGCCTAATGCAGACATTTACTTGTTCTAATGAATCATAGTATATCATTTTTGTTTTAGAAATTCCTTTTGTGTCCTTGGCTGAGAAAGGGCGCTAAGTACTAGCAATATGTAAAATCAGGTACAGTCATTGCTATCATAACTTAGTATCCCCACGGATGAGCGAGAAAATGATTCGTTGTAATAAGTCTGTTTGGTGGTGTTATTGTATTATTAGAACATTTTATATACAATTGCTCAACACAAATACACCAAATACTTTAATTCCTAAAGTGAAGAACGTCCTGCTTCTTACATACATCTAACCTGTTCTTTCTTTGGATAGCGGAAACTATTGTGAATGTGCTGGATTTCAAGAAAGATGTGGGGCTATGGCATGGGATCCTTACGGTAAGTTTAGTTCGTCAAGCTGGTTCTCATAAATGACATATATGCTATGCCACACCTCACAAGCATTGTGACGTAGTAAATCAAAAATGTTTGTATATAAGCAGAAAACATTTCTTTTGGTAACACAGGCATAGTCTGAGTATTCATATGGTGTGTGTATGTGTATGTGTATGTGTATATGTATATATATAATTAAGCTCATATTAGGAATATAACCTACATGCTTATTTTCATCATGGTGCTTTAGCTAGGTCATTGCTTCTCTACTTGTTGTTATCAGGCAGCCACCTGCTTCTTATCTTCTGTGATATGAACCACTTTAGACAGATTAAAAGGACATAATACTCATATGCTAAATCACTTGAAAATGATGCAGTATAACTGTAAAAAGCTGACAGGAAAATATCACCTGAGCATCTCTATGTAGAAAAGGAAGATATTTTATCTCACAATTTCCTCAGTAAGTCCTGTGTAAAAAGTTATACTTTAGCTGCTGTCCAGCTGCAGGTAAAAAAATAAATAAATAAATAAATGAAGAAATGAACAGCAGCCAATCATCATCAACAGTGCTGAGGTCAAGAACTCTCTTACTGTGATCTCATGAGACTTAACTCTAATGAGATTTCATAGTAAACGTCCTTAAACTGAATAGGGAAATAAAATGAGTGTGCACGATGCTCACTCCCTTGCCTGTCCCGGGACAGGAATACTGATTTGCTGCTTAAAGCCCTTTACAATGGGATGTGAATACTTAGGACATTTTGAGGTAAAATATCTTTCTTTTTTACATAGAGATGTTCAGGTGCCTAATACACTATATTGTGGCGCTCATACTAGTAAAAAATAAGCAATACTTTCCTGACTGTGCTATTACCTTACCTTGTCACTACACATGTTGTGAAAACATTATGTACAGTACGTATTGAGGCTGTGTTTTATCTGTATATTGGGTGGTACATGTTTTGTAAGATTAGCTCTTAGGTCCTAGGGGAAGAAAATTAAGGACATGAACAAGTGACTTGAACTGTAATACACCTTAATTTTAGCATTTGTACCAAAGAAACCATTTTTACACCATGTTTTCTTTGGTATTTGGCTAGCATCTGTTTCTTCAATAATATGTCTTTTTTAAGCTAAAAAAAGTTTTGTTGCCCCCCCCCTCCTCCCTCAAGGCCACCCCTTTATCTTGCAAATTTTACTTCCCACTTATTTAGCCACTGATAATCCCACTTCTTGTACTAGCAGACATTATCTCACTGACCAGAACTGGTTCGCAGAAAATTTCTGGTTAAGAAATACTGGTCTAATAAGTGACAATAGGGAGAATTTTATGATATAAAACTTTAAGCATCCTTAGTAACGTATGCATTATATACTTCATCCAGCACCAATAGGTTATAACATTTTATTAAATGAAAAGCATAAACAGGTCAGCTGGAAATATGTAATTATAATATTTTCATCATGAAGTGACATTTTAAACTAAGTTTAGCTCATAGAACCTGGTCTTCCTGCTTTCGTTGTCAATGGAAGTGGGAGGTCAGTGTTTTATTATATATTTTAAACGGAACAATATATTTATTTGTATTTCCTATGATAAAACAGCAATCTACTAATCTTACTCGTCATAGCTTGTGATCCATCGGTAAATTGTATAGACTGTTTTAAATAGATTGATAGAATTATGAGTTTTTTTAATAATTTTCTAGGGAATTTAATTTGAGTTTTAACGTCCCTTTAATTATTTTCATAGCTTGAGTTAGTTTTCAAAGTAAAAATCAATGCTCTGTTCGCATCTCACATTTCCATCTAATTTGATTAACGGAAGTTACTCCAAAAATATGCTTCAAGGTGATTTAAGACGTAGAGCCCCGTGAGGCATTAGATGCTGATGTGAGACATCACTTCTGATCTGTAGCAGATCTTCTGTGCATATCTTTCCCTGTTAGCTCTTGTGATGAGTTCAGTGGCTGATATTTCCTACTGCTATAAATGGTTGTGGTGCTTATGAATAAAATATGATTGTTGTTTTCTTCTTTCCTTCATTTCCTAGAATTTAACCCCTTGCAGCTAAATTTTTATATTCTCTATATACAAACTCCTTTTTCAATATTCTTGCTGGCTTCTAATTATGAAATGAATATGCATACATATTGTTGTAGAGCATTGTTTCATTATAGCTGAACCAGTGCGCAGGTGCAATAATCATCTTATGGGTGAGAGCAGGTTAGTAACCATGGTTACTGATCAGCTGATTACTTCACCTGTGCACTGGTTCAGCTATAATGAAAACCTGGCCTGTTGGGGGGGTACTTCAGGACCGCGGTAGAGCAACACTGCTGTAAAGTGTTCTTGGCCTTGCTTACGAAAGAGATCACAAACCACGTGAATCACTCCATATAAGGTATAGGTGAACATAGAAGTGGAAATAATCCAGTCAAAGAGTTTTCCCCACCTGTTTTAATATAGCGCAGTGCAATGCATAGTTTTTGCGCTTCGGCACAGTCATTCCCTCTCAACAGTTGCTCCTCCTCTTTCTTCCCCTCTTAATTCAATATATTTGATTGCTCTCTAGATCCCTTCAGAGCAGGGATTAAAAATGGAGTGGGGTCTAATAATATTATTTTAAGGTGACAACCTTTGTTTTAGGTTCCCCTTCAAACTTTCTGCCCTAGGCCCATGCCAGTTTGGTTTATTCCTAAATACACCCGTGGACTAATGTCTGAACAGTGAGCTGTAGTTGTATGGCATAATTTAATTGCTCTTAATATAATATAGTGAGGGGCTGAGAATACTCATAGGGTTGCCACCTGTTCTGGAAAAAATACTGACCGTACTCATTAGCATACATTTACATAACTATTTATACAGTTAAAGAAACTAAAGCTACAAGCACTGATTTTAAATAATCAATGGTTTATAATTAGGTTGTAACATACTTAGAAGGTTTAACATGATAGATAGCATTGTTGTTTCTATATTTAATCTTTATTTTCAACTTCAATTTGAATCTTAAAAATACCGGCTGCCATCTTGATAAAATACCTTCTGAGTGACAACCCTAAATACACATCAAGCATAAAATCCGTATTAAAGCACATTAATTGTCCTGTATGTGAAATTGTTCATCAGGATACCAGAATGAATAATTAGGCTTATTATACTTGACAGTATTCAGCATTATCGTACAGTATAAATCCTTCATGTGGTAAAATGTTATATATATTTATTTATTCATTAACAGGGCACTGACGGTTAATCCGGTGTCTGCATGTAAAATTATTTTTATGCAAGTAAATACAAGGACACAGTTGTGTATCCTCTGTGCTCACATTCAAACTGTGAACATTGCACACTGTTAGGATTCGCCAGCTAAAGTCTGAGAGGCGTTGAAACATTAAAACCTATTGAACTTTATAGCCACAGTAACAAGCCTGATTGCTCTCTTCCTCCACAGAACATATTAAATTGGTAGCTACATGATAATAACTGGGGTGCCAGTTTATTGGGATGTATTTTTGGTTACATTAAAAGGTGTTCTGCTGTGTAAATTGTACCTTTTCTCTAGTAAATATCTACACGCTGAATGGTATGTCAGAAAATAGAAGTCTTTCAAGGTCATTCATAGTATGACAGAATTTTAGTTTTGATCATATACTTCAGGAAATTAATTAAAGGGACATGATACCCAAATGTTGAATCACTTCAATTTGGCGTTGCATATCTGTAAACAAAATCTTACTATAAAATACCACATTAATATCTCTGTGTAAAAAGAAAGGTATTTTGCCTCAAAATTTCTTTAGCTCGCCAGAGTAAGTGCTCTGTGACCAGTTATCCTTCAGCTAATTTTTGTTTACAGTTAATCTGCATGGTGAAAAAAACAACAAACAATCAGCATTATCATTGATGAGTTCACACTTTGCTTTACTTTGATCACGTGGGTTTTTACCTTAATCTTGCTGGATTAAATAATAAACTTCCTTAAACTGTGGAGTGAAATAAAGGGACGGTACTCTTTCTCGCAAGACCTAGAACAAGCATTCTGATTGGCTGCTTAAAGTCTGTTTACAATGGATGTGGCTTCTGAGGTAATTTTGAGGTAAAATATCTTCCTTTTTTTACATAGAGATGCCCAAGAACCTTTTTCTTGTGAGCTTTCAAGTGATTCAGAATTTGGGTAACGTGACCCTTTAGATAATTAACAAAAGCACTTTAAAACGTTTGTACTTTAAGAACATGATCCTATTTTTTTAGAGCTTTTATAACCAGCTCATGAAAGACATAACAGATATTAACTTGTGAATTAGTTCTGTTAAAGACATTTTTTTGTCCATAATCGGGAATCACTGTGTTTTGGTTTCAGAGTGTAATGAACATGATGCATGTTATAAGTATACCATACTCTCTCATGAAAGTGAATCCCTTGTCATGGATACAGAAAGTTTGTCAGTATAAAGGTAAGATATTATCTATAGAAATGTATGTTAAATGCAGCAATGTAGAGAAATGTAAACCATAATATTACAGACTGCTTAGATAGAATTGGCTCCACTAATGATATGTTCTATTGTTTCTGAAATCATGTATGCTTTACTTATATATCATCGTAGACACTAACAAGAGCATGCTCCCGCTTCTCTGAGATCAAGCCTGTAAAATGGCAACTTGTCTCATCAAAATACATCAACTGTATGTTTCAGGAGCATGCCCTGGTTAGAGGCTGTGGACTGAGCTGTATGAAAGACAGTTGACTAGCCTGCCTACCTGAACTTAAAGGGACAGTCTACAGTATAATTGTTATTGTCTTAAAAGATAGATAATCCCTTTATTACCCATTCCCCAGTTTTGCATAACCAACACAGTTATAATAATACACTTTTTACCTCTGCGATTACCTTGTATGTAAGCCTCTGCAGACTGCCCCCTGATCACATGAATGTTTATTTATTATCTATTGACTTGCATTTAGTACTGTGTTGTACTAAATCTTAACTCCTTGTGCATAAACACAATGTTATTTATATGGCCCACATGAACTAGCAGTCTCCTGTTGTGAAAAACAAATAAAAAAGCATGTAATTAAAAGGCTGTTTATAGTGGTTTAGAAATGAGCAGACATTTAGAGGTTTAAATGTTATAAAGTATATTAATATATCAATGTTGGTTGTGCAAAGCTGGGGAATGGGTACTAAAGGCATTATCTATCTTTGTAAACTATAACAAAAACGCAGGGCCCTGGCAATCGGCAGATGACAAAGTGAATAAATTAAAGTTTACCAATATTTTATTGCAGTGAACCAGATATAATAAAGTACTGCAATGCTTTCAGTGATTAGCACACTTTTTTTTTTTTTTTACGTTTAATGCCCTTTGTTTCCAATAGACTTACATTGATATTTATGAGAATCAACATTTGAATGTAGATAATTTTTTTTTATAATTCGAGTGTTACCGCTGATATTCAAATGTTAATTTGAGAAAGTTAAAATATAGCTGATTGACAGAATGCTGCTTTTACTATTTGGAGATGGTAATAGCTATTATTTACTTACCTTCCATCTTAGCAAAAGTTGCTTGTGTAAAGTCAAGAGATATGCACTGGGCGCTAGTTGCACACCGCGATCAAAGGGACATCAACCTCTCCTCGCTGCGAATGCTCATTGTGGCTGATGGCGCAAATCCCTGTAAGTAAATGCATTTAAGCAGTTTGGTTTATTTATAATAATTTATAGAATATTTTATAATGCATAAATGAAACTATTTGTGTAATTATTCACCCTGTAGGAAACTGTACAACTGAATATGAGTTTGAATGGTTCTTTATTTTGAAATAAACTGGTCTTGTGTCTTAATTTCTTGGAAATAATAAAAATTTTTAACTTATTCTGAAATCCAAACTTTTTAATTCATTTTTTTTTAAATAAAATTATCAAAAATGACTATTATCCCTGCCTGTAAGTCGCATTCTTCTCTGGCTATGTCTTTGTTTTGTTTTTTTGTGATCTAAAATGCAACTTATAGTCTCTATTTATTTAAAACGACAGATATTACCTTTTTCTGATAGCATTACTGTACTTTTTTCTGAGGGTACTATGTATACAAAAGTATTAAACATGATATAAAACTACCTTTAACTTACATGTATAAGCTGTATTATGAGCTATAAATATTGCTTAAATGAAATAAGATGTAGTCTACACTTGGTTTCATCCCCTCTCCAAACTGTCTCATTTTAAAGATGCAAATACTCCAAAATCCCAACTACTCCAGATTCCAAACATTTTCCGGTCCAAAGCAGTTTGGATAAAGGGTTTTCAGCCTGTATATCCTTATCTGATGCACATTTAAGAATAAAAATAATATTTAAAGCATTTTATACTAGATTACGAATGGAGCGCAATATTGGGTTTACGCAAGAGCGATATTTGCACTCCACTCAGTAACACCAGCGCACCTAAATGTGCGCTGATATTACAAGTGTGTCACAATACGAATGCGACGTCGCGTTTGCATTGCCTAAAAGCCAAGTGCTCACAAGAGCGCTCTTCCATAGGCTGTAATGGGGAGCCTTGTTTTCATGCTGATAGAAACGGCAAACAACCTAGCGCAGCACGCAAATCGCACAATAAGCATATACATATAGATTTATGGGGAAAATACAGTCCTCCGTTGACACCAATGTAAAGGCACCCCACATCCCCTCACTTTAACCCCTTTTTTCCGTTTTTTAAGAAAAAAATAAAGTTGCTCGTCTTTTTATTTAATGGTACTCTACAGTCCTCTTTATTTTGAGGGCAATTGGGGCAACTTTTTTTTCATTAACCAGAGATCTGATCTCTGGTTAATGATTTCCAGTGCAAATTGAAACCGTAAGCTCGCAATCACATTCACCAGCTACTTGCAATGGCTGGTTATTTAACATGCGCCCGTAAATGGGCAAGTTTTCCTCTTTATCGGTGCACGTTAAGATAGCGCTCAACTAATCTGGCCCTTTATGTTTAAACAGGTATATTTAATTTCCTATAGGTTTAACCACTGCAAACCAGCAAAATGCTGTAACGACATAAAGCATTTTATTATTAGGGCAGAATACCCTTTAAAATTCCACAGAACTCCCCTAATGCTTTATGGAAATTCTACACAATGCTGTGCACAAGATTATACCATTCCTGAAGTCTAAACCTTCATTTTACTAAAATACTGAAACCAAGTAATGCAGAAAATGAGATCCTAAGCTGTCAGTGTACGTCTGGGTCGCCTGATAGCAAAAGTGAATACCGTTAGGTTTCACTGCCCACTTGGAGAGCTCAGTAATGTAGGATATGGTGCTATACGCTTGATGCTGATTTGTAGATAGAGAAATTTGTGCCTATTTTAAGCAGATTTCTTGCTTTGTTTAAAAGGATATGAAACCCAGACATGTTCTTTTAGGATTTAGACAGAGCATACAGTTTTAAAAAAGGTTCCAGTTTATTATCCCATTTGCTTTGTTCTCATGCTATTCTTTGTTGAAGAGATACTTAGGTAGGTGTCTAGAGCACTACATGGCAGGAAATAGTGCTGCTATCTAGTGTTCTTTCACTGTCATATAGTGCTCCAGACACATGCACACGCCTGAGCTTACATTCCTGCTTTTCTACAAAAGATACATAGAGAAGGAAGAAAATTTGATGATAGAAGTAAATTAGAAAGTTGTTTAAATTGTATGCTCTATCTGAATCTCAAAAGAACCATTTTGGGTTTCATGTCCCTTTAAGAAGGAGAAAAAATTGTTTAATAACAAGTGAACAATAAAAAAAAAATTTCATTGGTCCAAGAGCCTTACAGGGAGTGCAGAATTATTAGGCAAGTTGTATTTTTGAGGATTAATTTTATTATTGAACAACAACCATGTTCTCAATGAACCCAAAAAACTCATTAATATCAAAGCTGAATAGTTTTGGAAGTAGTTTTTAGTTTATTTTTAGTTATAGCTATTTTAGGGGGATATCTGTGTGTGCTGGTGACTATTACTGTGCATAATTGTTAGGCAACTTAACAAAAAACAAATATATACCCATTTCAATTATTTATTTTTACTAGTGAAACCAATATAACATCTCAACATTCACAAATATACATTTCTGACATTCAAAAACAAAACAAAAACAAATCAGTGACCAATATAGCCACCTTTCTTTGCAAGGACACTCAAAAGCCTGCCATCCATGGATTCTGTCAGTGTTTTGATCTGTTCACCATCAACATTGCGTGCAGCAGCAACCACAGCCTCCCAGACACTGTTCAGAGAGGTGTACTGTTTTCCCTCCTTGTAAATCTCACATTTGATGATGGACCACAGGTTCTCAATGGGGTTCAGATCAGGTGAACAAGGAGGCCATGTCATTAGATTTTCTTCTTTTATACCCTTTCTTGCCAGCCACGCTGTGGAGTACTTGGATGCGTGTGATGGAGCATTGTCCTGCATGAAAATCATGTTTTTCTTGAAGGATGCAGGCTTCTTCCTGTACCACTGCTTGAAGAAGGTGTCTTCCAGAAACTGGCAGTAGGACTGGGAGTTGAGCTTGACTCCATCCTCAACCCGAAAAGGCCCCACAAGCTTATCTTTGATGATACCAGCCCAAACCAGTACTCCACCTCCACCTTGCTGGCGGGAGTCAGACTGGAGCTCTCTGCCCTTTACCAATCCAGCCACGGGCCCATCCATCTGGCCCATCAAGACTCATTCTCATTTCATCAGTCCATAAAACCTTAGAAAAATCAGTCTTGAGATATTTCTTGGCCCAGTCTTGACGTTTCAGCTTGTGTGTCTTGTTAAGTGGTGGTCGTCTTTCAGCCTTTTCTTACCTTGGCCATGTCTCTGAGTATTGCACACCTTGTGCTTTTGGGCACTCCAGTGATGTTGCAGCTCTGAAATATGGCCAAACTGGTGGCAAGTGGCATCTTGGCAGCTGCACGCTTGACTTTTCTCAGTTCATGGGCAGTTATTTTGCGCCTTGGTTTTTCCACACGCTTCTTGCGACCCTGTTGACTATTTTGAATGAAACGCTTGATTGTTCGATGATCACGCTTCAGAAGCTTTGCAATTTTAAGAGTGCTGCATCCCTCTGCAAGATATCTCACTATTTTTTACTTTTCTGAGCCTGTCAAGTCCTTCTTTTGACCCATTTTGCCAAAGGAAAGGAAGTTGCCTAATAATTATGCATACCTGATATAGGGTGTTGATGTCATTAGACCACACCCCTTCTCATTACAGAGATGCACATCACCTAATATGCTTAATTGGTAGTAGGCTTTCGAGCCTATACAGCTTGGAGTAAGACAACATGCATAAAGAGGATGATGTGGTCAAAATACTCATTTGCCTAATAATTCTGCACACAGTGTAGTGATTTAGGCTTACAGTGTGTTTAACCCGCAAAAGGTTAAACATAGGTAGTGATGCAGAACATGAGCTGGAATTGGCAGTGTCATGTGATTGCTGTTGCTCTTTAAGTGTTATTTTAGCTATGTGTTTAACCCCTTTGCAGCGGTCAGCCATATAGTAAGCCTGAGTAACTAAAAGGTACTTACATTGCAAAGCTGTTTTTTTTATTTTTATGCAAAATTAAAGGGACGTGTAAACCACAATTTTTCTTTCTTGATTCAGATAGAGCATACGATTTTAAAAACCATTCAAATGTACTTCTATTATGACATTTGATTCATTCTCTTTGTATCCTTTATTTGAAGGAGCAGCTGTTCACTACTGGGAGCTAGCTGAATGCATGTGAGCCAAGAGACGTATCAATCATCGACTAGTTCCTAGTAGTGCATTGCTGTTCCTGAGCCTACCTAGGTATGATTTTCAACAAATGATACCAAAAGAACAAAACTAATTAGATATTATAAGTAAATTGGAAATTTTGTTTAAATTTGCATGCTCCGTCTGAATCATGAAAGTTTACATTTGCCTTTACTGTCCCTTTAAGCATTTATAGTGAATTTAATCATAAAAAAATCTTGTCGCATTGTGATATTTTTTTAAATGGTTATAATTTTATTAAATGGTTATAAAATGATGTAGTTTGTGTCTGTAGCCAGATATAAGGGTGCACAAGCGTTTGTACACAGGCTCATTCTATTACACATTTCACCTTTGCCAAAAAAAAACACGACAGTTTTAACTTATGTGTCTTACAGGGGCTATCTGATCCATTTACTTTTTTACTTTCATTCTGTAATAATTTGACTGTAACTCAGTTCAGATGGGTTATAAAATGACATGAATTGGGTGTATGCGCACAGTACAACTCTATCTATTTTTTGGCCCCTATGGCAGTAAATGGATTATTTCAGCTATAAACAGAATTCTCAGCTGGGCAGCGTTACAAAAATATGATGAAATGTTCATGTAATCTTCAACTAAATATGTAAAAATCTAGAGAGCTGGAAAAAAAAAGGTATGTAGAAAAAAATGTTGTTTTATATATAAATCCGCACACCCATGCTGCCGTCTACAAAAGACTGACTGGCTTATTAGTGCCGAGCTCTGTCGATTCTTGCATTGCGTTCTCAGAATCCATGACATGTTTATTTTCCAGTGAGTTTGAATCTCTTTGTGCAAACCTGTTGTGCTCAGGAATACTCTTAAGAAGAAGGGTTGGAAGATGGCCCAGCATAAGCCGGGTATAGATTAATGAGCTGCTGGCTGCTGTTTATTTTATACTGTAATACCGCAGGACAAGAGATGAATGGCTCTGGATGCCACGCAGCTCTGTAAAGTGCACTTAATCATCTTGTCCACTTACTGTTTTCTGATTTGCTGATCATCACTTCCTCCTTTTGTGCTTTCCCCAGGGTCCATTTCTTCATGTGATGCTTTCCTCAATGTCTTCCAAAGTAAAGGTCTGCGGCAAGAAGTCATTTGTCCTTGTGCCAGTTCACCAGAGGCTCTTACTGTAGCGATACGGAGGTATGAGGTGCTTGTCGGTTTATCATCACACCATTAATTGTGTTTCAGTATTAGTATTGCATAACGTTTTGTTATTATTTACGTCTGCCATGAATGAATGCTCGGAAATATCTTCCCAGGTGATTATGTTGACAGGTGAAGTGAATGGCGTACCACTACTTGGGTAACTAGGCCTCAATAGAATATAAGCATTTAAAGGGACACTGAACCCAATTTTTTTTCTTTCATGATTCAGATAGAGCATGCAATTTTAAGCAACTTTTTAATTTACTCCTATTATCAATTTTTCTTCGTTCTCTAGGTATCTTTAGTTTAAAAAGCAGGAAGGTAAGGTTATGAGCCGGCTCATCTTTGGTTCAGCACCTGGGTAGTGCTTGCTCATTGTTGGCTAAATGTAACCACCAATCTGCAAGTGCTATCCAGTGTCCTGAACCAAAAATGGGCCGGCCCCTAAGCTTACATTCCTGCTTTAAAAAAAAGATACCAAGAGAACAAATACAAATTGATAATAGGATTAAAAAAAGAAAGTTGCTTAAAACTGCATGCTCTATCCGAATCATGAAAGAAAATCAAATTGCATCATGTTGTTATCCTTTGCTGAAGGAACAGCATTGCACTAGTGGCAGCTAGCTAAACACATCTAGTTAGCCAATCACAGGAGACAAATGTGTGCAGGCACCAATCAGCAGCTAGCTACCACTAGAGTAAGATATGTGTGTATTAATTTCAACAAGGGATTCTAAGAGAATGAACCACATTTGAAAATATAAGTGAATTCCAAAGTGTCTTAAAATAACCTGCTTTGTATGAATCATGCAAGTTTAATTTTCACTTTCCTATCCCTTTAAGTCTGTCAGACCTTTTCTGCAATAAAAATCTCAATTTACCCAATAGGAAGATAAAGCCATGATTTAACAAAACGTACAGTGCCATTGTGATACTGCTAGTGTATGTGGTATAATCTGTTTGTATGCATAGAAGATATCATCAGTTAACAGCTGCAATGCTAAATATATGCATTCAAAACAAATGTAAAAGTAAACTGCAATTTAGTTAGCACAGCTTTCAACGTTTTGCAGTCCAGGGAGATATCCCTTGAAAAGCTTTTTGAGTTTCTCTGATCTTATTTGGTATGGTCAGTAAGGGACAGAATTAAATGAGCTCCTACACCAGTCAAGAAATCGCTAGAAAGCATGTTGCTGGGTCACCGTTCTGAATTCTGCAATATACACACTAGTCTCTATATAGGCATTGAAATGATTGAGTATAAAGGCTGAAAAGTGCCGTGAGTTTGGAGAAATAATGGAGAGGGACCTGCTGTATATTCAGTGTACATACAAAATGGTGTATTCACTTTCTCTTCCACTGCAGGACTGCATTAAGTTCTCTCTGTCTTTTTTTTTTTTTTTTTTTTTTTATAATAAACAGAAACATTGCCTTTGCCTGAAATGCATTAATAACCCACAGCATAAAGCTACCATGGTAATAGTTGAACGGTGCTGGATATAAAGCAGATATATTTTCCAGCTGGCGTTTGTGAAATTTCTACATTAAAAAATAAATAAATCTAAAGGTGAAAAAAAATGTGTTGAGTAAACCTTCGAACAATGTAAGGTTTCTACCAGTTTATCAATGTTATTATCCAAAGGAGAATGCTAATTAAACATGAGAGAGAGGCATTGAGATTAAACTTGATTAAGATAGAGCATGCAATGTTAAGAAATTTTTCATTTTGCTACAATTATGAGGAGCATTGATTCAATACTGGGAGCTGGCTTGTGATTGGTGGCTACACAGAGATGCCTCTTGTCATAGGATCAACAACTGTGTTCAGCTATGTCCCAGTAGTGCATTGCTTTCCTGGAGCTGATTTAACTATTTAACACACAAATAATAATAGATTTACTTAGTTGATCAGCTATCATTAGTCCACAAAGCACACTTTTTTAGTTTCACTTTTTCCTGGGACCTCAAAAACGATGGCACAAACTTTTAGTTCAACTTTTTCCCAGGGGCCACAAAAACTAGTGCAGAGGGCCATCCTTGCTCTGATACATTATAGCATATTTTTTGCACTTTTATGTCAATTTAAAACAAAAAGGGAGAACTATTTGTAGCTGCAGCTTTGGAAGCCATCATTATCTCTTGTGTTGAACTACAACCAGTGCTGAATACTAAGGCATTATCACTGCCATATGCTCCATTGCACACGGCTTGCATTAAAGATTCCTAGTGTCTTAAAACAGGGTCCCTTTTCCTTTATACCAACCAATCTCAGTATGTTTAGCATTCTGATATGTAAGCCTGGCTGCTACTGATGCCAGTTGTCAATCAAATTTCTTTGTATTGTTTATTTCTATTAATGCCTCATGTCCTGAGGCTCTTTAGCAGCAAAGTTCACTGAGTGGCATTTCAGATGGTGCACTTACATTAACCTTTAATTGAGATTTATTGCTATAGATTTTTAAGAAAAGCTTTTTTTTTTAGGATACCGTATTGCTTTCCAAATGATGCTGTGTCATATGGCCTGTTAAAAGAATACAAATAATTAGCCCTGAAAAGAAGTGCCTGGCACACTGGATACAAATTACACAGTAAACCTCGGGAGACTCAGAGAAAAGCTTGATGCGTCTTCCAGTTCTATTTTCCTGGGCTATTTAAGTAACAAAATATGCTTTGCATGTAATTGTCATTCATAACGCAAACTGAATTGCATTATCTTCCGATTTGCTGCTTGGAGTGAAATGGGATAGAGTGGTGTCTCTCCTGATCCTTGCAAATCTCTGTGACATTTCTGTCTGGCGTTGCGGTTTGCTTCAGTGAATCAGTAGGGTATGTGACACACTGCATGGCTCTGTGAACACAACAATTGCTCAATGCTTATTGGTCTTTACCTCTACAGAAAATTTCAGAAATTGCCACGCGTTTCACGGACGCACTAACAAAAGACTTATGTATTCACATTAAGAAAGGTCTCTGTTTAGTTCAAACATCCCATTGTTTGGAATCTTAAAGAAATCAACATTAATAGGATCATTTGGTTGTGAGTGACCTAATTATGGGATTATTCTTCCTCTTGCTTTGTTGACCGGTTATTGTCTTTCAAGTGTCTGGATGTACTGGAATGTTACTCCTTTTTCTAGGGTGTCTCACACAATTAGGGTTGATGATTCAAAGGTCCCAAGTGCACATGGTATTTTTATAAGCTCAAAATCTTGAAATGTTTATGGTGACATATGTTCTGTAATTTTGTTATATTTACTTCTTAGGTTCATAGTATTATTCTGTTTCATAATGGAATCCTTGTTATTTAATTTAAATCTTGAATACATAGTGGTGATATTGTGTTGTGATATGTGGCGTCCCCTATGTTCCTTTGTATATAGGAAATACATTAGAGGTGTTGCATGTGTTGCATCAAATGCTTAGTGATGTCATGGTTGTTATATAAAGCTCTGTGCAATAGCAGAAGCCATTTGATTAGATGCACACCATGAGTAACCATGGGTGGGGAGCGAGAAGTCAAATATATCTAGCTGAGCCTTTCTTATTTGGATGGAAATGAGCCACCATTTTTAAAATGATATGCAGGTTGTGTGTACAGTAAGTAGCTGTTCCCTTCTGCACAAATATTATGTATACTATCTTGCCTACTTGCCACTGATTTTGGGCTTAGTGGATTATTAATTAAGGCATCCCCCTCCCTCCCAAAAAAAGTGTGGACACCCATAGCACATAGGTGTAAATATACATACAAACGTATACAGTATACGCATACAGTATTTTGTGTTTTATGTCCCTTTAAAGAGACAGTCTACTTAAAAAATGTTATTGTTTCATAACAATAATAATTCATTTGTTGCCAATTCCCCAGTTTTGCATAATTAAAACTGTTATATTAACTTACGCCTAGATTTAGAATTTGGCGTTAGCCGTCAAAACCAGCGTTAGAGGCTCCTAACACTGGTTTTGGGCTACCGCTGGTATTTAGAGTTTTGTAGGTAAGGGTCTAACGCTCACTCTCCAGCCGCGACTTTTCCATACCACAGATCCCCCTACGCCAATTGCGTATCCTATCTTTTCAATGGGATCTTTCTAACGCTGGTATTTAGAGTCGTGGCTGAAGTGAGCGTTAGAAATCTAACGACAAAACTCCAGCCGCAGAAAAAAGTCAGGAGTTAAGAGCTTTCTGGGCTAACGCCGGTTCATAAAGCTCTTAACTACTGTGCTCTAAAGTACACTAACACCCATAAACTACCTATGTACCCCTAAACAGAGGCCCCCCCCACATCGCCGCCACTCTATTTAAAATTTTTAACCCCTAATCTGCCGACCGCACACCGCCGCCACCTACGTTATCCCTATGAACCCCTAATCTGCTGCCCCTAACACCGCCGACCCCTATATTATATTTATTAACCCCTAATCTGCTGCCCCCAACGTCTCCTCCACCTACCTACAATTATTAACCCCTAATCTGCCGACCGCACACCGCCGCCACCTACGTTATCCCTATGAACCCCTAATCTGCTGCCCCTAACACCGCCGACCCCTATATTATATTTATTAACCCCTAATCTGCCGCCCCCAACGTCGCCTCCACCTACCTACAATTATTTACCCCTAATCTGCCGACCGCACACCGCCACCACCTACTTTATCCCTATGAACCCCTAATCTGCTGCCCTTAACACCGCCGACCCCTATATTATATTTATTAACCCCTAATCTGCCGCCCCCAACGTCGCCTCCACCTACCTACAATAATTAACCCCTAATCTGCCGACCGGACCTCACCGCTACTATAATAAATGTATTAACCCCTAATCCGCCTGACTCCCGCCTCAATAACCCTATAATAAATAGTATTAACCCCTAATCTGCCCTCCCTAACATCGCCGACACCTAACTTCAAGTATTAACCCCTAATCTGCCGACCGGACCTCACCGCTACTCTAATACATTTATTAACCCCTTAAGCTAAGTCTAACCCTAACAGCCCCTAAATTAAATATAATTTAAATCTAACGAAATAAATTAACTCTTATTAAATAAATTATTCCTATTTAAAGCTAAATACTTACCTGTAAAATAAACCCTAATATAGCTACAATATAAATTATAATTATATTGTAGCTATTTTAGGATTAATATTTATTTTACAGGCAACTTTGTATTTATTTTAACCAGGTACAATAGCTATTAAATAGTTAAGAACTATTTAATAGCTAAAATAGTTAAAATAATTACAAAATTACCTGTAAAATAAATCCTAACCTAAGTTACAATTAAACCTAACACTACACTATCAATAAATTAATTAAATAAAATACCTACAATTAAACCTAACACTACACTATCAATAAATTAATTAAATACAATACCTACAAATAAATACAATTAAATAAACTAACTAAATTACAAAAAATAAAAAAATATTTACAAACATTAGAAAAATATTACAACAATTTTAAACTAATTACACCTACTCTAAGCCCCCTAATAAATGAACAAAGCCCCCCAAAATAAAAAAATGCCCTACCCTATTCTAAATTACAAAAGTTCAAAGCTCTTTTACCTTACCAGCCCTTAAAAGGGCCTTTTGTGGGGCATGCCCCAAAGAAAACTGCTCTTTTGCCTGTAAAACAAAATACACCCCCCCCAACATTAAAACCCACCACCCACATACCCCTAATCTAACCCAAACCCCCCTTAAAAAAACCTGACACTACCCCCCTGAAGATCATCCTACCTTGAGTCGTCTTCACTCAGCCGAGCCACCGATGGAACTGAAGAGGAGATCCGGAGCGGCAGAAGTGATCCTCCAAGCGACGCTGAAGAAGTCTTCCATCCGATGAAGTGATCCTCCAAGCGGCGCTGAAGAAGTCTTCCATCCGGACGATGTCATCTTCAAAGCGGGGTCTTCAATCTTCTTTCTTGCGGATCCATGTTCATCCCGCTGACGCGGAACATCCATCTTCACCGATAACTTCCCGACGAATGATGGTTCCTTTAAGGGACGTCATCCAAGATGGCGTCCCTCGAATTCCGATTGGCTGATAGGATTCTATCAGCCAATCGGAATTAAGGTAGGGGGTATTGTATGTTTTTTTTTACAGGCAAAAGAGCTGAATTCTTTGGGGCATGCCCCGCAAAGGGCCCTTTTAAGGGCTGGTAAGGTAAAAGAGCTTTAGAATAGGGTAGAGAATTTTTTTATTTTGGGGGGCTTTGTTATTTTATTAGGGGGCTTAGAGTAGGTGTTATTAGTTTAAAATTGTTGTAATATTTTTCTAATGTTTGTATAAATATTTTTTTATTTTTTGTACTTTAGTTAGTTTATTTAATCGTATTTATTTGTAGGTATTGTATTTAATTAATTTATTGATAGTGTAGGGTTAGGTTTAATTGTAGATAATTGTAGGTATTTTATTTAATTTATTGATAGTGTAGTGTTAGGTTTAATTGTAACTTAGGTTAGGATTTATTTTACAGGTAATTTTGTAATTATTTTAACTAGGTAGCTATTAAATAGTTATGAACTATTTAATAGCTATTGTACCTGGTTAAAATAATTACAAAGTTGCCTGTAAAATAAATATTAATCCTAAAATAGCTACAATATAATTATAATTTATATTGTAGCTATATTAGGGTTTATTTTACAGGTAAGTATTTAGCTTTAAATAGGAATAATTTATTTAATAAGAGTTAATTTATTTCGTTAGATTTAAATTATATTTAACTTAGGGGGGTGTTAGTGTTAGGGTTAGACTTAGCTTTAGGGGTTAATAAATTTATTAGAGTAGCAGTGAGGTCCGGTCGGCAGATTAGGGGTTAATACTTGAAGTTAGGTGTCTGCGATGTTAGGGAGGGCAGATTAGGGGTTAATACTATTTATTATAGGGTTATTGAGGCAGGAGTGAGGCGGATTAGGGGTTAATAACTTTATTATAGTAGCGGTGAGGTCCGGTCGACAGATTAGGGGTTAATAATTGTAGGTAGGTGGAGGCAACGTTGGGGGCGGCAGATTAGGGGTTAATAAATATAATATAGGGGTTGGCGGTGTTAGGGGCAGCAGATTATGGGTACATAGGGATAACGTAGGTTGCGGCGGTGTACGGAGCGGCAGATTAGGGGTTAAAAAATATATGCAGGGGTCAGCGATAGCGGGGGCGGCAGATTAGGAGTTAATAAGTGTAAGGCTAGGGGTGTTTAGACTCGGGGTACATGTTAGGTTGTTAGGTGCAGACGTAGGAAGTGTTTCCCCATAGGAAACAATGGGGCTGCGTTAGGAGCTGAACGCTGCTTTTTTGCAGGTGTTAGGTTTTTTTTCAGATCAAAATGCCCCATGGTTTTCTATGGGGGAATCGTGCACGAGCACGTTTTTGAAGCTGGCCGCGTCCGTAAGCACCGCTGGTATTGAGAGTTGAAGTGGCGGTAAATATGCTATACGCTCCCTTTTTGGAGCATAACGCAGCCCTTCTGTGAACTCTAAATACCAGCGGTATTTAAAAGGTGCGGGCAAAAAAAGCCAGCGTTAGATACGCGGGTCGTTACCGACAAAACTCTAAAACTAGCCGATACTTTTTACCTTTGTAAATACATTGTATCTAAGCCTCTGTAGACTGCCTCTTTATCTTTTTTTTTTTTTTTTTTTTTTACAAACTTTCATTTTAGCCAAATAATGCTGGTTCACGCATTACTCCACGGAAGTTAACTAGCAATGTCTAATAAAATACACTGAGAGGCCTTCAGAGGCTTAGAAACAGGCAGAGATTTAGGTTGTAAAGTATATTAATACAAAAATTACATTTTCAGATCTGGACTCATAGAAGGCCACTTTAGAACGGTCCAATGTTTTATCCTCATTCAATCTTGGGTACTTTTTGAGCTATGTTTTGGGTCATTATCCTGCTGGAGTACCCATGCCCTGTGACTGAGACAAAGCTTTCTTACACAGTACGGTTCGCTCCAGAATGTCTTGGTAGTTTTCTGATCTCATTGTGCCCTGCACAGATTCTAGGCACCCAGTGCTAAATGTAGAAAAGTAACCCCAAAACATCACTAAGCCTCCTCCATGTTTCATGTTAGGAATGGTTTTCTTTGCTTTCAAAGCTTCTTTTCTCTTGTAAGGTGTATCCAGTCCACGGATCATCCATTACTTGTGGGATATTCTCCTTCCCAACAGGAAGTTGCAAGAGGATCACCCACAGCAGAGCTGCTACATAGCTCCTCCCCTAACTGCCATATCCAGTCATTCTCTTGCAACTCTCAACAAGCATGGAGGTAGTAAGAGGAAAGTGGTGAAATGTAGCTGTTATCTTGCTTCAATCAAAAGTTTATTATTTTTAAATGGTACCGGAGTTGTACTATTTTGTTCCAGGCAGAAAAATAGAAGAATCTGCCTGTGATTTCTATGATCTTAGCAGGTTGTAACTAAGATCCATTGCTGTTATCACACATGACTGAAGAGAGAGATAACTTCAGCGGGGGGAATGGCGTGCAGGTTATCCTGCTATGAGGTATGTGCAGTTAAGATTTCTCTAGTAAGGTGTATCCAGTCCACCGATCATCCATTACTTGTGGGATATTCTCGTTCCCAACAGGAAGTTGCAAGAGGATCACCCACAGCAGAGCTGCTATATAGCTCCTCCCCTAACTGCCATATCCAGTCATTCTCTTGCAACTCTCAACAAGCATGGAGGTAGTAAGAGGAAAGTGGGGAAATGTAGCTGTTATCTTGCTTCAATCAAAAGTTTGTTATTTTTAAATGGTACCGGAGTTGTACTATTTTGTCCCAGGCAGAAAAATAGAAGAATCTGCCTGTGATTTCTATGATCTTAGCAGGTTGTAACTAAGATCCTTTGCTGTTCTCACATGACTGAAGAGAGAGGTATCTTCAGTGGGGGAATGGTGTGCAGGTTATCCTGCTATGAGGTATGTGCAGTTACATTTTTTCTAGAAGATGTGAATGCTAGAAAATACTGCTGATACCAAATTTGTGTAAGGTAAACCTGAATACAGTGATTTAATAGCGACTGGTATCATGCTTACTTTCTGAGGTAATACTCTTTTATATTTACAATATAAAACATTTGCTGGCATGTTTAAACGTTTTTATATATACTTTGGTGATAAAACTTTATTGGGGCCTAGTTTTTTCCACATGGCTGGCTTAAATTTGCCTAGAAACAGTTTCCTGAGGCTTTCTACTGTGTTACTATGAGTGGGAGGGGCCTAATTTAGCGCTTTTTTGCGCAGTAACTTTTACAGACTGAGACATCCAGCTTCCTCCAGGAGTCCTCTGAATGCTATAGGACATCTCTAAAGGGGTCTTAGGCTTTCCAAAATCGTTTGTTGGGGAAGGTAGGCCCACAGCAAGGCTGTGGCAGTTGGTGTGACTGTTAAAAAATGTTTTTTTGATCCGTTTTTTGAACTAAGGGGTTAATCATCCATTTGCAAGTGGGTGCAATGCTCTGTTAGCTTATTATACAAACTGTAAAAATTTTGTTTGGTTTACTGCCTTTTTTCACTGTTTTTCAAATTCTGACAAAATTTGTTTCTCTTAAAGGGACATTATACACTCATTTTTTCTTTGCATAAATGTTTTGTAGATGATCTATTTATATAGCCCATAAAGTTTTTTTTTTTTTTAAATGTATAGTTTTACTTATTTTTAAATAACATTGCTCTGATTTTCAAACTCCTAACCAAGCCCCAAAGTTTTATGAGAATACTGACGTATACCTACTCCAGCTTGCTCCTGTTTGTGTAAAGGGTCTTTTCATATGCAAAAGAAGGGGGAGGGGGGAGCGTCTTATTTGCCACTTGCAGTGGGCTTTCCAGCTACCTTTTCAACAGAGCCAAACTGACAGCTTCTAAGTAAGTTTTTAAACAGTTTTATACTGAATTTTTATATCAGTATCTGTGCATCTTATTCTTTATAGTAGTGTCTATTACATGCAGTTATATGAAAATGAGTGTATACTGTCCCTTTAAAGGCACAGTAACGTTTCTTATATTTGCTTGTTAACTTAATTTAAAGTGTTTTCCAAGCTTTCTAGTCTCATTGCTAGTCTGTACAAACATGTCTGACATAGAGGAAACCCCTTGTTCATTATGTTTAAAAGCCATGGTGGAACCCCCTCTTAGAATGTGTACCAAATGTACTGATTTCACTTCAAGCAATAAAGATCATATTCTGTCTTTAAAAAATTTATCACCAGAGGAATCTGACGAGGGGGAAGTTATGCCGACTAACTCTCCCCACGTGTCAGATCCTTTGACTCCTGCTCAAGGGACTCACGCTCAAATGGCACCAAGTACATCTAGGGCGCCCATAACGTTTACTTTACAAGACATGGCGGCAGTCATGGATAATACACTGTCAGCGGTATTAGCCAGACTACCTGAATTTAGAGGAAAACGAGATAGCTCTGGAGATAGACGAAATACAGAGCATACTGACGCTTTAAGAGCTATGTCTGATACTGCCTCACAATATGCAGAAGCTGAAGGAGAGCTTCTTTCTGTGGGTGATGTTTCTGACTCAGGGAAGATGATGCAACCTGATTCTGATATTTCTACATTTAAATTTAAGCTTGAACACCTCCGCGTGTTACTCAGGGAGGTTTTAGCTGCTCTGAATGACTGTGATACAATTGCAGTGCCAGAGAAATTGTGTAGACTGGATAAATACTATGCAGTGCCGGTGTGCACTGATGCTTTTCCAATACCTAAAAGGTTTACAGAAATTATTACTAAGGAATGGGATAGACCAGGTGTGCCATTTTCTCCCCCTCCTATTTTTAGAAAAATGTTTCCATTAGACGCCACCACACGGGACTTATGGCAGACAGTTCCTAAGGTGGAGGGAGCAGTTTCTACTCTAGCAAAGCGTACTACTATCCCTGTCAAGGACAGTTGTGCTTTCTTAGATCCAATGGATAAAAAGTTAGAGGGTTACCTTAAGAATGTTTATTCAACAAGGTTTTATCCTACAGCCCCTTGCATGCATTGCTCCTGTCACTGCTGCTGCGGCGTTCTGGTTTGAGTCTCTGGAAGAGGCTTTACAGGTAGTGACTCCATTGGATGACATACTTGACAAGCTTAGAGCACTTAAGCTAGCCAATTCTTTTGTTTCTGATGCCATTGTTCATTTGACTAAACTAACGGCTAAGAATTCTGGTTTTGCTATCCAGGCGCGCAGAGCGATATGGCTTAAATCATGGTCAGCTGACGTTACTTCAAAGTCTAAGCTGCTTAACATTCCCTTCAAGGGACAGACCCTATTCGGGCCTGGTTTGAAAGAGATTATTGCTGATATCACTGGAGGAAAAGGTCATGCCCTTCCTCAGGATAGGTCCAAATCAAGGGCCAAACAGTCTAATTTTCGTGCCTTTCGAAACTTCAAGGCAAGTGCGGCATCAACTTCCTCTAATGCAAAACAAGAGGGAACTTTTGCTCAGTCCAAAACGGTCTGGAGACCTAACCAGGCCTGGAACAAAGGTAAGCAGGCCAAAAAGCCTGCTGCTGCCTCTAAGACAGCATGAAGGAACGGCCCCCTATCCGGTAACGGATCTAGTAGGGGGTAGACTTTCGCTCTTCACCCAGGTGTGGGCAAGAGATGTCCAGGATCCCTGGGCGTTGGAAATTATATCCCAGGGATATCTTCTGGACTTCAAGGCTTCCCCCCCAAAAGGGAGATTTCAACTTTCACAATTATCTGCAAACCAGAGAAAGAGAGAGGCATTCTTACACTGTGTACAAGACCTCCTAGTTATGGGAGTGATCCATCCAGTTCCAAAGGAGGAACAGGGACAGGGATTTTACTCAAACCTGTTTGTGGTTCCCAAAAAAGAGGGAACCTTCAGACCAATTTTGGATCTAAAGATCTTAAACAAATTCCTCAGAGTTCCATCATTCAAGATGGAGACTATTCATACCATCCTACCTATGATCCAGGAGGGTCAATACATGACTACAGTGGATTTAAAGGATGCTTATCTTCACCTTCCGATACACAAAGATCATCATCGATTTCTCAGGTTTGCCTTCCTAGACAGGCATTACCAGTTTGTAGCTCTTCTCTTTGAGTTAGCTACAGCCCCAAGAATTTTTACGAAGGTTCTGGGGTCGCTTCTGGCGGTCCTAAGGCCGTAGGGCATAGCACGTAGGGCATAGCAGTGGCCTCTTAATTAGACGACATCCTGATTCAGGCGTCAAACTTCCAAATTGCCAAGTCTCATACGGACATAGTGTTTGCATTTCGGAGGTCGCATGGGTGGAAGGTGAATGAGGAAAAGAGTTCTCTATCCCCCCTCACAAGAGTTTCCTTCCTAGGGACTCTGATAGATTCTGTAGAAATGAAAATTTACCTGACGGAGTCCAGGTTATCAAAACTTCTAAATTCCTGCCGTGTTCTTTATTCCATTCCTCGCCCTTCGGTGGCTCAGTGCATGGAAGTAATCGGCTTAATGGTAGCGGCAATGGACATAGTGCCGTTTGCACGCCTACATCTCAGACCGCTGCAACTCTGCATGCTCAGTCAGTGGAATGGGGATTACACAGATTTGTCCCCTCTACTAAATCTGGATCAAGAGACCAGGGATTCTCTTCTCTGGTGGCTATCTCTGGTCCATCTGTCCAAAGGAATGACCTTTCGCAGGCCAGATTGCACAATTGTAACGACAGATGCCAGCCTTCTAGGTTGGGGTGCAGTCTGGAACTCCCTGAAGGCTCAGGGATCGTGGACTCAGGAGGAGTCACTCCTTCCAATAAACATTCTGGAACTAAGAGCGATATTCAGTGCTCTTCAGGCTTGGCCTCAGCTAGCGACAATGAGGTTCATCAGATTTCAGTCGGACAACATCACGACTGTGGCTTACATCAACCATCAAGGGGGAACAAGGAGTTCCCTAGCGATGTTAGAAGTCTCAAAGATAATTCACTGGGCGGAGATTCACTCTTGCCACCTATCAGCTATCCATATCCCAGGTGTAGAGAACTGGGAGGCAGATTTTCTAAGTCGACAGACTTTTCATCCGGTGGAGTGGGAACTCCATCAAGAGGTGTTTGCACAATTGGTTCATCGTTGGGGCAAACCAGAACTGGATCTCATGGCATCTCGCCAGAACGCCAAGCTTCCTTGTTACTGATCCAGGTCCAGGGGCCCCAAGGCAACGCTGATAGATGCTCTAGCAGCGCCTTGGTCCTTCAACCTGGCTTATGTGTTTCCACCGTTTCCTCTGTTCCCTCGTCTGATTGCCAAAATCAAGCAGGAGAGAGCATCAGTGATCTTGATAGCGCCTGCGTGGCCACGCAGGACTTGGTATGCAGATCTGGTGGACATGTCATCCTTTCCAACATGGACTCTGCCGCTGAGACAGGACCTTCTACTTCAAGGTCCTTTCAACCATCCAAATCTAATTTCTCTGAGGCTGACTGCTTGGAGATTGAACGCTTGATTTTATCAAAGCGTGGTTTCTCTGAGTCAGTCATTGATACCTTAATTCAGGCATGAAAGCCTGTCACCAGGAAAATCTATCATAAGATATGGCGTAAATATATTTATTGGTGTGAATCCAAGGGCTACTCATGGAGTAAGGTCAGGATTCCCAGGATATTATCTTTTCTCCAAGAAGGAGAAAAATATTTTGTACCTGGAAGATCAAAGTTGCTTTAAATGTAACTTTTATATATATATATATATATATATATATATATATATATATATATATATTTTGTTTCATTGTCTACAAATTTCAGCTAGTTAGGATTGTCAGCTAGTTACTTAAAGGGACAGATTTCTGCACTATCTATTCTTTTGCACAAGCGTCTGGCGGATGTCCCAGACGTTCAGGCATTTTGTCAGGCTTTAGTTAGAATCAAGCCTGTGTTTAAACCTGTTGCTCCACCTTGGAGCTTAAATTTGGTTCTTAAAGTTCTTCAGGGGGTTCCGTTTGAACCTCTTCATTCCATAGATATCAAACTTTTATCTTGGAAAGTTCTTTTTTTGGTAGCTATTTCCTCGGCTCGTAGAGTTTCTGAGTTATCTGCCTTACAATATGATTCTCCTTATCTGATCTTCCATGCAGATAAGGTAGTTCTGCGTACCAAACCTGGGTTTTTACCTAAGATGGTATCTAATAAGAATATCAATCAAGAGATTGTTGTTCCATCTTTGTGTCCTAATCCTTCTTCGAAGAAGGAACGTCTATTAGACAATCTGGACGTGGTTCGTGCTTTAAAGTTTTACTTACAAGCTACTAAAGATTTTCGTCAAACATCTGCTTTGTTTGTTTTCTACTCGGGACAGAGGAGAGGTCAAAAGGCTTTGGCAACCTCTCTTTCTTTTTGGCTAAGAAGCATAATCCGCTTAGCCTATGAGACTGCTGGCCAGCAGCCTCCAAAAAGGATTACAGCTCATTCTACTAGGGCTGTGGCTTCCACATGGGCCTTTAAAAATGAGGCTTCTGTTGAACAGATTTGCAAGGCGGCGACTTGGTCTTCGCTTCATACTTTTTCAAAATTCTACAAATTTGATACTTTTGCTTCTTCGGAGGCTATTTTTGGGAGAAAGGTTTTACAGGCAGTGGTACCTTCTGTTTAAGTACCTGCCTTGTCCCTCCCTTCATCCATGTACTTTAGCTTTGGTATTGGTATCCCACAAGTAATGGATGATCCGTGGACTGGATACACCACAAGAGAAATAAATTTATCAGGTAAGCATAAATTATGTTTTTTTACTTCTGCAAACATGGAGTTGTGATTTGCCAAAGCTCTACTTTTGATTTGTCTGTCCAAAGGATATTCTCCCAGGAGGACTGTGGCTTGTCATCAAACATTTTGGCAAACTCTAGTCAGGCTTTTTTGTGTTTCTCTCTTAGAAGCGGGGTCTTTCTAGGTCTTCTGCCATGGTGTTTATTTTCATTTAGACAGTGATAGATGGTGAGACTTGGAACTGTTGCACCTTGAGTTTCAAGATCGGCTTGGATCTGTTTTGAAGTTGTCCTTGTTTTTTTCTCCACCATTCAAACAACCTTTCTCATCATTCTGGGTCAATTTTCCTCTTACAGCAACGTTCAGGAATAAAAGTATTGTTTTATAGATGACCGGGCAGGGGAGGTTTCCGCTGCATCACTCTATCTGACTTCTTATTCCTCAGAAACTAGAGTTTCCTCCTCCATGTGGGGGAGGGTTGGCGGGCTTAGCGCCCGTTGCCACAGTATGTGTGGTATTGGCCTTCAGTTTTAGGCCTCTCAATGGTCCTGTTGGGGCTTGATCCAACAGCTTGCATGAATAGCTGTCCAGAATGCGAAAGGTTTCGCAATTTCAAACCTGTTTCAGCTCTTGGCACCTTATAGATGTATGTGTAAGCTGTTTCTAGTGTATCTAGTTGCAGCACTTACTCTTGGGCGTGTATGGTCTGACTGAGTTATGAGACCTTTTGGGTCTTCGGGTGAGTTGGATCTCTTTTTAGGGATCTGCGTTCCGGATGATGGTTGATCCCTGTGGAGACTTTGTTTAGCTCGGGGTTCCCCAGAGCTGGGAAGGCTTAGCGCCTTCTTCTTTCCTGTGTCCTCTGCCTGTGTGGAGGTGATGGGGAGACTAGCCCTGCTATTAGGGTTTTGTGGACCTTGAGGTATCCCTTCGGTTGTCCTAAGGCTTTGAGAAGTACCCTCATCGACTTCTAGCTTTGCTCCTTGGAGCTTTGTACTTTGGATAGGGGTTATTCCTCCCTTTGGTCCGGGCTTTCGAGCTCTTATTGCTATCCGGATTCTCTGGATATGCATCCATTCCCTTGGTCTGGTTTTTGGGCCAGTTGGGGTGGTAAGTTTCAGGGTATGGCTGCCTGAACTATTAGGTGCCCGGACCTGGCTTTTGGGCCAGTTGGAGTGGTTAGCTGTGTGACTTGCGCCTCAAGGGTTGTGGGTTCTGGTGCACCTTAGGGTTGCATTCCCCAGGTCAGTTTGACAGTGTACCCATGAATTCTCTGTCTGTTTTCTTGATGATTGCTTCTTTTCCTTGCAAGCTCCCTTTGTGTCGTCCTGTTATGGACTCTGTGTTCTCAAACTTGGAATTTTCGCCTGGGTCTATTACACGCTTTTCACGGTCAAATACTTTGCTATTCTATGGGCAGGTGCTGGGAGAACTTTGACTCTATAGTTGCATCCATGCTTGCAGGATGATGGGGATACGTCTTTTCTGTCTCCGTGTATGGTTTTTTCCTGGGTTTCGCTTGGTATCGGCGTGGCTTCCTTCCCTGTCTGGGTCCATTTGGGTCTCTATGAGCTGGGCCCATTCTTGGAGGTGTTCTTTTTTTGTATTAAGGGACCTTTCGGTTTTCTCAGTCCTCCTTTGCCTCGTTCCCTTGAGGATTTCGGCTTCGAATGAAGGATTGTACCCTCCCGTCTTGGCATTCAGTGTCCTCTATAGCTTTGGTATTGTTTTCCCAAAAGTAATGAATGCAGCTGTGGACTCTTTCCATTTAAGAAGAAAAACATAAATTATGCTTACCTGATAAATTCCTTTTCTTCTGATGGAAAGAGTCCACAGTTGACCACCCGTAATTTATGTGGGGCGTCCTTATATTCTTCTGGCACCTTTTCACCCTGATATTTCTTTTACTGTTCCTTGTTCCTCTGCAGAATGACTGGGGGATGAGGGGAGTGGGAAGAGTATTTAAGCCTTTGGCTGGGGTGTCTTTGCCTCCTCCTGGTGGCCAAGTTCTTTTTTCCCAAAAGTAATGAATGCAGCTGTGGACTCTTTCCATCAGAAGAAAAGAAAATTATCAGGTAAGCATAATTTATGTTTTTCAATGCTCAGTGTGATACAGAGACACACAACAGCAGAGTGAGCGTTTTTCTCCAGTTAAACTGGCTAAATGAGTGATTATAAGATTGAAGACACCTGTGATACTAATTAAAGGAAAATAGTCTGCTTAAAGCATCGCTACAAAACAATTCTTTATTGTCCAGATCATTTTAGAATATCTTTATAGAATAAGCAAACATTTTCCCCATACATTGTGCAAAAAATATTTTAATTTCAACATTTTTCAGGATGAATGTTGCATTATTTAATTAAAATTCAAGGGTACATATACTTTTGGCCACATCTGTAAAAGCTTTTGAGTGTGAATATATTAGTATGACATCTTTAGCTAGTTGGCCTCTTAATTGTTTTGTTATGAAATATCAAGCTCTAGTTCAAATACACTAGTTATATTAGGGCTGCAAATTATGTTATTATTTCTAATTAAAGGATATCAAAGTGTGATTAAAATAAATAAAATTCACATCAGCTGGCTGAAAATTGCTACCCACTTTTTAACAAAGCATTGCAAACTTTAGCAGCCAAGAAGTTTAATGTGCATTTAACAGGAACACAATAAACCCGCAAAGCTGGATGTGATTTGGATAATTGTTAGGTACCAATCTTCAAATCGCAACTAATGACAGCTTGGCTTTATTAATTGTTTTTATCTGGTGTAAAATTCAAGGTAACTTTTGATATTCCTGGCAATCTTCTAACCAGAACACTCCTCAGGCCAAGTACAGTACATCCTGGCATATGCTCAAAACAAATAAAGCCCAATTGCACCAAAAAAGTTTTTATATTGAGAATTTATTATGTCAGGAGACAGTTTTTGCCTCAATAAAGTGTTCCCTAAGGTATATACTGATCAACTAATTTATGTTGTTTTATACTTGGTTGCATGTGTGCATTCAACAGAGGTGTTTCCAGGTACTGAAGCCATTTCGCAGATTGTATCTAAGGAGGAATGTGATAAACCGGGTATTCTGTTTGCTCCATCTCCAAAGTTCAAGATGTTTCCTATTACTGCATATTTTTCAGAGATTTGGGAGTCCATTCCAAAGGTTGATGGCAAAATATCTGTTTTGGCAAATAGAACTACTAGAAGATAGTACCTCTTTTAAGGATCCCATGGACCTGAAGTTGTTTTCTTGATGTGGGCTTTCTTTTTAAGTCAGTTGTTAGGATTGCCTGTGTGGTAGGTAAAGTGACCCTGGGGTGTGATTCTCTTTTAGAGCTGATCACTTCACTAGAAGTTCAGGACCGTTTGAAGAGGATTATAGTGGCAAATTCCTTCATTTGTGAGGCCACAAAGGATATTGTCCACCTAATGCTAAAAATACAGGTCTTGCGGTTATGGCAAGACAGACTTTGCCGTTAAAGTCTTGGTCAGCGGACAATGTCTTACAGAGTAGATTTTTGCATCTAGACTTGAAAAGGAATTTCTCTATACGGTTAAGATCTGGATTCCATTATTACCACAGTTACTGGGTGAAAGGGATCTTTCTTACCGCACGATAAATGATTCAAGAATAAACTAGACCAGGACGTTTTCAATCCTTTTGGAAATCCAGAAACTCAAATAACTATGGACAGAAATCATTGTCTTCATCTTAAAGGTCCTTCTCCACAAAGTCCTCTTGGAGGTCAGGAGGCTCACGTTTGATAGGAAGGTTTTTCAGGCAGCAGTGTCTGATCAATGATGTGCCTGCTCAGTTTGTCCCACCCAAAACATTTTTTCAAGCTTATCGTGGACTCCACAGCTTGGGTATTAGATCCCAAATGTTATGGCTTTTGGACTCTCACCATTATGAAAAGAAAATGTATTTTATGGTGGTGAGAGTCCACGAGACCCCCAAAATATAATTTATTATAGTCATCTGACAGTTCTACGCTGTAGCTTACTTTTTAATATAGTGATAAAATTAAAATACTCTGCGCTTCGGCCGCCAACTTCAAAAGTAATTTTTTTTATGTGAACTAACGGTTTGAACTATTCTTCAATTGGCGCTCTAGCTACATGGCGCGCACACAATTTTTTTTGTATCTAGAAACTTTTAAGTACCTGGCAGCTACACAGAGCTTAAGGGAGCTGTAATGGGTGTTTAAACCCCTCAATCTAAGCTCCCTTAAATGGAGAGTAAACACCTTGAAATTTGTATAAAAACATGTTTAGTTAAGCATAATGAAGCAGCTTGTTAATATATTTTCATTATTTACTCCCCCCCCCACACACACACACTTTTCATGCAGTTTAGCTGTAATAATTGAATTAAGAACTTAGAATGCAGCCTGTTGACAAATCAAGGCTAAACCTGCTACATATTTGTATCTATTTGGCTTTATCAGATAACAACTACAAAACAATGTACTTTATACTTACCTAATGGCAGTGACTAGCCTTGTTGTCTATGGACTAAAGCCCAGATTGTCTGCTCCAACTAAGGCAAATGGTAGGTTTGAATTTGGCTATTGAAAAATAATTGCAGAAAAAGGATGTTAATTTGTTTTAAAAATGTTAGTGATGGTAAACTCTCCCTTTTTTTTTAAATAGATCCGGAATGTTAGTGATATTTTAGATGGAGTTTAATTCATCAGTTGTAATGAAGATGCGCTATAACTTACTTTTTAATATAGGTATGAAATTCAAATACCCCGCGCTCCGCTGTAAGCCAACAGTTTGAATTGTTCTCCAATCAGCGCTCTAGCTACAGCAAGTGCCATATGGGGAGATCACTGATTGGACAACAATTCAAACCGTTAGCGCACAAAAAAATTGACTTTTGAAGTGGCTGGCGGAGTGCCAGGGTATTTGAATTTCATATCTATATTAAAAAGTAAGTTATAGCACAACTGTCTGTAGTGGTTTAGAAACAGGCAGAAATTTAGCGGTTTAAATGTTATAAAGTATATTAACATAACAATGTTGGTTGTGCAAAGCTGGGGAATGGGTAGTAAAGGCGTTATCTATCTTTTTAAACAATAACAATGTTGGTGTTGATTGTCCCTTTAAGGATAAAAACTGCTTTGTAAGAATGTGATGTCTTTATGTTACAAGCTTCTCAGTAACAATAGAATCTACAGCCTGTGATTTGTACTGCGGAGCAGATAGTGCTGGGTAATATGCCGTTATCTCTAGATAAGAATGATATTATTGAGTCATTGTCAGACAAAGGAAGTGCACTACCTGAACAACAAGTAAGGAAATGTGATTTTTTACATAGAAAGACAGGCCAAGTGTAAGCCGATAATCAACTCCGATTTATCTGTGCCGCTTTGTATCAATTTAGTTCAGATTGAGGGCAATAGAAAGGCCACATTGTCAAGTGTTTGGCTCTTAAAGGGACAGTAAACAATTTGTATTTTTAAAATTTTTTCTGCAGTTTTGGATTAAGTTTAATATAGAGTGAGTTTAAAAATATTTTAAATACAATAAGACTTTGCTGCAGATGTTTATCAATAGCCACAATTTTCCTTATCTGGAGGTGGCAATCTATACTTGCTACTGGAGTAGACAAGGCTACATGTGATTATTATGTTACCAAATAATTATTTTGCAGGTATTTTTTTAGACTTAAATTACAGGAAAAGAGAGAAAAATAAATAATGAAATTAGATTGTAAAGTGTAAACTGTCCCTTTAAATGTATTTTGAACTCAATGTTTAATTTGTTCTAACTTTTATTTTATTTTTGCCTGCTTTATTTTTAATTTAGCTTATATATATATATATATATATATATATATATATATATATATATATATATATATATATATATATATATATAAAAACAAACACACAGAGAAAGTCCAGCACTCACAAGCTCTCAGCTAAGATTTAAAAGCAAAAATGGAAAGGTTAATTACCGCATCTGGCCTAATGGGACAAGCCCAGGTACCACGTCAAGGTCCTTTCCAATACCTGGGACCCTAAAACAGCCACACAATGCAAGCTCTCAAATCCAAACAAACTGGGAACAAGGGAAGGGTGCACAGGCTTATGTAATCACATTGTGTGGCTGTTTTAGTTTTTTTTTAAAGATTTTCTTTTTTTATATACTTTAATTCCTCTATTTAAAGCCAAGACTATACCAACCTCTGCTGGATTTATAATGGACGCATCTTCCTCTGAGCAGCGCGCCGGCCGGGAGGAGTTAAAAATACATTCTAGCTATGCAAGTTGCACAGTACTAAGCAATGTACATAGGGATATTGTAATTGAACTCCTCCATTGGTTTTACTGATGTTCAGCCAGGCACTGTAGGGAGTTGCAGTGCGACGGGGGACACCATCAGAGGAGATTAATTCCTGCTTGATGGTGTCAAGGACCACCAAAGTCTTCTCGTGGGCCACTGGTTGGCGACCTCTGCGTTAGAGAATGCAGTTTTTGCCCTATTGATGCTGCAACTCTGTGTTTAACCCCCACATTTAAAGGGACAGTCTACACCAACATTTGTATTGTTTAAACAGATAATCCCTTTATTACCCATTCTCCAGTTTTGCATAACCAACACTGTTATATTAATACACTTTTTACCTCTGTAATTACCTTTTGTCTAAGCCTCTGCAGACTGCCCCCTTATCTTTGTTCTATTTACAGACTTGTATTTTAGACAATTAGTGCAGACTCATGAATAACTCCACGGGAGTGAGCACAATGTTATCTATATGGTACACATGAAGGTGCAGTGTCTAGCTGTGAAAAGCCATAAAAATGCCCTGACATAAAGGTGGTCTGCAGGGGCTTAGAAAAAGGCAAACATTTAGAGGTTTATAAAGTATATTATTATAATGGTTTTGCAAAGCTGGGGAATGGGTATTAAAGACATTATCTATTGTTATAAACAATAACAAATAGACTGTCCCTTTAATGTTTCGCTCAGAGCCACTAGAGATGTAGCTGCCGAGCTAAACACAGCCAGGGATTGGCAGAATTATGCAATTGGTTCATCTGCTTTTTCGTGCTTTGGACCAGCAGTTCTCTGCAGCTCCCAAGCAGGACTTCAAATGTGGGCATAATCCCTTTGCTGGGTTTAAACAGCTGCAGCATCTATAGTGAAAAAATGATATGGTCTAACAAATTAGAGCATGCAATTGTGCTCTAGAATCTCACTTTAATTTACATATGTCATTGCATATTGTTGTTTCTTAAAGGGACACTAAAGTAAAAATTAAACCTTCATAAATCAGACAGAGACTTTCTAAGTTACTTCTTATTATATGCACACTTTCTGAAGCACCGGCTCCTACTGAGCATGTGCAAAAGTTCACAGTGTATACATATGAGTCCATGATTGGCTTATGGTTGTCACATGATACAGGGCACTGGCAAACAAGTTAAAGAGACATGAAACCCAACATTTTTCTATCATGATTTAGGTAGAGCATACAATTTTAAACAACTTTCCAATGTACTTCTATTATCTAATTTGTTTCATTCTCTTGATATCCTTTGTTGGAAAGCATATATAAATAGGCTCAGTAGCTGCTGATTGGAAGCTGCACATAGATGCCTCGTGTGAGTGGCTCACCCATGTGCATTGCTATTTCCTCAACAAAGGATACCTAAAGAATGAAACAAATTAAAAAATATAAGTAAATTGTAATGTTGTTTAAAATTGTATTCTCTATCTGAATCATGAAAGAAAATTTTGTGGTTTAATGTCTTTAATTTTGAAATTTGCTCAATTAAAATTTGGAATGAGTGCTATTGCATTGTCTGTTTATTATGCACTAATAAATTATACAATCCTGCTGTATTTAATAGTCATTTTAACTTATATTTTAGTTCACGATTATCTGCATGTGTATGCTGTATTTTTAAGTGTATAAAAATATATCTATTTCTTAGGCCAACAGATGACAGCAACCAGCCTCCAGGACGAGGGGTTTTATCAATGCAAGGTCTCACATATGGTGTTATAAGGGTGGACTCAGAAGAAAAGCTGTCTGTATTAACAGTGCAAGATGTAGGGACCGTAATGCCTGGTGGTAAGTATTGTCCTCTTCCTATATTTTTTCTTCTCTTTGCATATTTTTACGAATAAAACTATAAAACATAATGCATTCCTTAGAATAAAATAATGTATAGGAAGCATATACATTCTAAACAAGTGGTCTGCTTTCTAAAGCTCCATATAAAAACAGTTAGATCCAGAAATATTGTACGTTATGGACATTTAAAGGGACATTTTTCATGATTTAGATACAGCGTGCAATTTTAAAGTGATTGTAAACTTACACTATTATCTTAACAATATTTGTAATAAAAAAGTAAATGATGGGCAACTTTCATTGATCAAAATCATTGTAGACGCTAAATTATAGAAATAACTACCCTTTCATTTTGTTCATTCCGCTGTTTCTTATATATGTGAAAAATAACAAATCAAGCAGTAGCCCCTTTGGCATCCAGCAAATTAATAATAATGCAACTGGTTTTGACGTCAAAGGGGGCGCGTTACGATTGTCTACAGCATGATTCGTCAATTTACATAAAAGTAGACTATGCATTGTGGGCGGAGGAACAGCGAAATGTATAACAAAATAAAAGGGTAATTATTTATATAATTTAGTATCTACACTGATTTTATATCAATGAGAGTGCCCTTCATTTACTTTTTTATTACAAATATTGTTGAGATAAGCTGTTAAAGGGACATTAAACACAAATATTTTCTTTCATGATTCAGACAGAGCATACATATGTTAACAACTTTCCAATTTACTTCTATTATCAATTTTGCTTCATTCTGTTGTAATCCTTTTATTGAAGGAGCAGCAATGCACTACTGGGAACTAGCTGAACACATTGGTAAGCCAATCACAAGAGGCATATATGTGCATCCCCCAATCAGTAGCTCACTCCCAGCTTCTGAGCCTATCTAGATATGCTTTTTAACAAAGCATACCAAGAGAACAAAGTAAATTAGATAAAAGAAGTACATTGGAAAGTTCTCTTAATTTGTGTGCTCTGTCTGAATCATGAAAGAAAAAGTTTGGGTTTTGTGTCCCTTTAAGTTTACACTCACGTTAAGCAACTTTCCAATTTTGCCATTTACTCTGTAGAGTATACAGCTTTAAAAAAAACAAGTGTTTGTAATCAAATTTACTTTATTAATTTGGTATCCTTCATTTGCATAAGAGCATATCCAAATAAACTATAGAGTATGCAACTATATGACAGCACTCAGCCTACCTAGATATGGAAAGTTGCTACCTATTAACATAGGACACCAAGAGAATGAAGTAAATATGGGGTTACAGGATATTAGAATTTTTTCTTTACATTTTTTTTAAATAATATATATATACTGTATGTACACACATGCACCAGTATTCTCTTATACCCAGGTGTTTTACATACTACATTATTTTTCATGTATTCTTAATGGAAGATAGTTTGAGAAATATATTAAACATATAAACATTGGGCAAACTGAAATATTTATATTTTAGTAACATTCTATTTCCAAAGCTTAGGAACATCTGTAATAGAATCTTGTATTATTTAGCAGTATTTTTGTGGTAGTCTTCCTTTACTTATTTTGCTATAACCTAGACTGGCATAATGCAGATGAGAATTGGCAATGATGAATACAATTTACTTATTGCCGTCATTAAAATAAAATGTACAGCTGCCAAGGTTGAGAGCTCATATTTAATTGATATTTGGAGTTAGATACTTGGTCATATGAGGTCATAAACCAGGTTACACCAAAGGAATAGAAGCACACAGCTGAGCTAACCACAATGTTTAAGGGATTATATCAAGGAAGGGATTTCGTAACATATAAAGATGCCTTACAGCTGCTCTCTATTCAAAACGTTTCCAAAAAAGTGAGTACTTAGCATTGCTTTCTGTAAAATACAAAACACAAACAAGACACAAGTACACATGGGACATTGAAAACTGCACACAATATGAAGCTTGTGGGAAGCAACCTCAAATAGGAATCTGTGTTTTTTATACAAATGCACAATTCTTGGTCCAAGGCTCAGTGTGGAGTGGTCACTTTGGAACTGTGGGTTTGATAATCTCTGGGCTACGGGCATTTGCGTTACTTTTTGCTTTTGCAGAATTTTGATTAAAGTGACACTGAACCCAAATTTTTTCTTTCGTGATTCAGATAGAGCATGACATTTTAAGCAACTTTCTAATTTACTCCTATTATCAAATTGTCTTCATTCTCTTGGTATCGTTATTTGAAATGCAAGAATGTAAGTTTAGATGCCGGCCCATTTTGGTGAACAACCTGGTTTATTCTTGTTGATTGGTGGATAAGTTCATCCACCAATAAAAAAGTGCTGTCCACTGTACTGAACCAAAAAAAGCTTAGATTCATTATTTTTCAAATAAAAATAGCATGAGAACAAAGAAAAATTGATAATTGGAGTAAATTAGAAAGTTGCTTAAAATTGCATGCTCTATCCGAATCACAAAAGAAAAAATTTAGGTTCAGTGTCCCTTTAAATTAGTATTATCAGTTATTTTTAAAGCAGCACAATATTCAGCAGAGCTTAATAGATTTGCATTGGGGTAAAGTTATACATGTGTATTGATGTATACGGTATAATATAATTAGACTTGACAATGGAATTGATACAGGATGAGGAGGACCCTGCTCCATTGAGCTGGTAATCTAGAGAAGGGTTTTTCATCTCCAGTCCTCAGGGCACACCGACTGGCCACATTTTCATGTTATCTGAATGCACAACTAAAATAATCAGCGAGTCAGTAACCATGGTTACACAACTGCTCTAAACCATCAGCTAATTATTTCACCTGTCCTCTAGTTCAGATATCAGGAGTGTCTGGCTGTTGGTGCGCTCTGAGGACTGGAGTTGAAAAACTCAGATCTAGAGAATCCTTTTTATTCATATCTCGGCAAGAATGGCATAAAAGTACGCCGTTTGTAGAGTTATGGGAACTGCTGTTATGTTTTTATTCTTGGTATAATACCAATGTAAATGACATTTAAAGGGACATGAAATCCAAACTTTTTCTTTCATGATTCACTAAGAACATACAATTTTAAACAATTTACTTCTGTTATTTAATTTGCTTAATTCTCTTAGAATGCTTTGTTGAAGAAAAGGAAATGCATAACTGGAAGCTAGACAAACGCATTGGGTGACTCATTAAAGGATTACTTTCTGTTATAATTTTTAAGCCAAACAACTAACATATTAAAGTTAATAAACATTAATTAAAACCTACTGATCTATATTTTCTCCAAAACGAAGTTTCATAACGTTATAAAAGTTATATCTTTTATTCCCCGATGTTGTCACGTTATCCTGCCCACTATTTTCAGCACTGTGTGTTCAAAATACTTAAACCAATGAAATTGTGTTTAAAGCACCATTTTGAAACCTAGGTATTGTAAACGGATTGGTACAGAGCAAAGGATACCCACGGAGTGGGTTTGGAAAACAATTTAATTTGCAGACAAGATTTCTGATATAGGGTAGAGATATGTTAATGAAATGCTATTGATAAAAAGTGTATTTGGGGTGGGTAGTTAGTAACAGGCATAGAAAATATTTACTTACAGTGGCCCTTTAACATGAGGCATATTTGTGCAGCCACCAATCAGCAGCTCCTGAGCCTTCCTAGGTATTATTTTCAACAAATGATATGCAGAGAACAAAACAAATTAGATGATAGAAATAAATTGGAAAGTTGTTTAAAATTGCACTATCTATTTGAACCATGAAAGAAACAAATTGGGTTCTGGTGGGAAGTCACCATCTTTTGGCTTTTATGAAACCTTATTCAGAATAGTTTGTGGTTGGCAACAGTTTCTTAAGTATTAGCCATAACTCTTGCTTATGTATATACTAGTACCCTTTTTATAAACACTGTACAATCAGCATTATCACCTTATTGATCATTTTCTATATTATTATTTTATTATATTACTTAATAAAAATAATGTATGTGATGTGGCCGTCTCATGAGCTGTATTAGGTGAGAGTATTTCATGTGGGAATTATTCAATTGTTTGGATCGATAAATAAACTACATACATTTTTAGAACTTAAAGGGAAATGAAACCCAAAAAATTTCTTTCATGATTTAGGTAGAACATACAGTTTTAAACAACTTTCCAGTTTACTTCTATTATCAAATTTCCTTTATTCTCTTGGTATCATTTGTTGAAAGAGCAGCAATGCACTACTGGTGAGCCAATGACAATCAGTGTGTATATATATATATATATATATATATATATATATATATATATATATGCAGCCACCAATCAGCAGCAAGGGTCTAGGTTCTTTAATGCTCCTGAGCTTTCCAAGATAAACCTAGATCTATTGGCTCCAGCATAAGGAGATCTCAGATCCTTATCCAAGAAATCAAACAGCCAGTGCTCAGTGCAGCGTTATAGTTCAGCTAACAAAAGTGGCGTTCCTGTCTGTGACTTATCTGTACATGTTAGTATTGACTATAAAAAGCACTTTTGATCAGTAACTTGTGTTTAACACAGGAAAATGACTTAACTTGCTCTCTTTTGGTTGAGCAAAATCAGTTCTTGAGTGCTTTGTGTGAATCTTGTCTCAATTTTTCCCAAATTAAAACAAAATATTAAAATTTCCTTTAAAAAGAAAATTAAAGTAACATCTATTATCGGCAGGGTGGGTTGCGCTGTCTTGTAAATTTCATCAGAGGGGAGACCACTACCTAAGACTTTGAAAAAGCCCTGCTTTAGATCAACATTAAGCCCAAATTTTATTTTTATCAGAAATCATACAAGTTTCATTTGTTTGCTTTACTGTAGCTTTAAAGCAGTAAAGCAATCAAAGCTTTTGTGCATTTTGAGTGCTTTTATCTAATATTATGAGACCATTGCTTTTGTCTGTCTATCTCTATTAATACCTATTTAAATAAATAAAATACAAAAACATTTTCTCCAACATTGGTGTGTCCGGTCCACTGCGTCATCCTTACTTGTGGGACTATCTCTTCCCCAACAGGAAATGGCAAAGAGTCCCAGCAAAGCTGGCCATATAGTCCCTCCTAGGCTCCGCCCACCCCAGTCATTCTCCTTGCCGTTGCCCAGGCAGCATCTCCACGGAGATGGTTAAGAGTATGTGGTGTTTAGTTGTAGTTTTTTTATTCTACTATCAAGAGTTTGTTATTTTAAAATAGTGCTGGTATGTACTATTTACTCTGAAACAGAAAAAGATGAAGAATTCTGTTTGTGAGAGGAAGATGATTTTAGCAGACAGTAACTAAAATCCTTTGCTGTTTCCACATAGGGCTGTTGAGATGAAGTAACTTCAGTTGGGGAAAACAGTTAGCAGACTTTTCTGCTTAAGGTATGACTAGCCATATTTCTAACAAGACTGTGTAATGCTGGAAGGCTGTCTTTTCCCCTCATGGGGACCGGTAAGCCATTTTCTTAGTCTCAAGCAGAATAAAGGGCTTAATATGGGCTATAAAACTGGTAGACACTTTTATGGGCAAAATCGATTGCTTTATTTGGGCATTTTATACATGTTTATGCTGGTATTTCACACTTATAAACTTGGGGAACGTTTTTTAACGTCAGGCACTATGTTAGACACCTTTTCCAGTCAGGAAGGGTCTTCCCAGTTGTAGGCTGAGCCTCATTTTCGCGCCATTACTGCACAGTTGTTTTTGAGAGCAAGACATGCAGATGCATGTGTGAGGACCTGAAAATAGTTGGAAAAGTTCCTAGAAGGCGTCATTTGGTATCGTATTCCCCTCTGGGCTTGGTAAAGTCGCATCAAAGGCTGTAGCTGGGACTGTAGAGGGGTTAAAACTGTAACCGGCTCCGGTTTCGTTATTTTAAGGGTTAAAGCTCTGAAAATTGGTGTGCAATACTTTTAATGCTTTAAGACACTGTGGTGAAATTTTGGTAAATTTTGAACAATTCCTTCATATTTTTTCACATATTCAGTAATAAAGTGTGCTCTGTTTAAAATTTAAAGAGACAGTAACGGTTTTGTTTTAAAACGGTTTTTGTGTTTTACTGACAAGTTTAAGCCTGTTTAACATGTCTGTGCCTTCAGATAAGCTATGTTCTATATGTATGAAAGTCAATGTGTCTCCCCCTTCTAAATTATGTGATAATTGTGCCAAAGCGTCCAAACAAAGTAAGGACAGTACTGTCACAGATAATGAAGTTGCCCAAGATGATTCATCAGATGAAGGGAGTAGACATGGTTCTACATCATCTCCTTCTGTGTCTACACCAGTTTTGCCCATGCAGGAGGCCCCTAGTACTTCTAGCGCGCCAATGCTTATTACTATGCAACAATTGACGGCAGTAATGGATAACTCCATAGCAAATATTTTATCCAAAATGCCTGCATATCAGAGAAAGCGCGATTGCTCTGTTTTAAACACTGAAGAAAAGGAGGGCGCTGATGATAATTGTTCTGTCATACCCTCACTCCAATCTGAAGGGGCCATGAGGGAGGTTTTGTCAGATGGGGAAATTTCAGATTCAGGAAAAATTTCCCAACAGGCTGAACCGGATGTTGTGACATTTAAATTTAAATTAGAACATCTCCGCGCACTGCTTAAGGAGGTGTTATCTACTCTGGATGATTGTGACAATCTGGTCATTCCAGAAAAATTATGCAAGATGGACAAGTTCCTAGAGGTTCCGGTGCACCCCGACGCTTTTCCTATACCCAAGCGGGTGGCGGACATAGTGAATAAGGAATGGGAGAAGCCCGGTATACCTTTTGTTCCCCCTCCTATATTTAAGAAATTATTTCCTATGGTCGACCCCAGAAAGGACTTATGGCAGACAGTCCCTAAGGTCGAGGGGGCAGTTTCTACTCTAAACAAGCGCACTACTATTCCTATCGAGGATAATTGTGCTTTCTCCAACATTGGTGTGTCCGGTCCACGGTGTCATCCATTACTTGTGGGATATTCTCCTCCCCCACAGGGAAAGGCAAGGAGAGCACACAGCAAGAGCTGTCCATATAGTCCCTCCCAGGCTCCGCCCCCCCAGTCATTCTCCTTGCCGCTCTGAACAAGTAGCATCTCCTCGGGGATCCTATGTATAAAAAATTGGAGGGTTTGCTTAAAAAGATTTTTGTACAGCAAGGTTACCTTCTTCAACCCATTTCGTGCATTGTTCCTGTCACTACAGCAGCGTGGTTCTGGTTCGAGGAACTAGAAAAGTCGCTCAGTAGAGAGACTCCATATGAGGAGGTTATGGACAGAGTTCACGCACTTAAGTTGGCTAACTCTTTTATTTTGGATGCCGCTTTGCAAATAGCTAGATTAGCGGCAAAAAATTCAGGGTTTGCAATTGTGGCGCGCAGAGCGCTTTGGCTAAAGTCTTGGTCAGCGGATGTATCATCCAAGACAAAATTGCTTAATATCCCCTTCAAGGGTAAAACTCTCTTTGGGCCAGAATTGAAAGAGATTATCTCAGACATCACTGGGGGAAAGGGCCCCTTTCCCAGCCTGGAAACCGATGCAAGGCTGGAACAAGGGTAAGCAGGCCAAGAAGCCTGCTGCTGCCAACAAAACAGCATGAAGGAGTAGCCCCCAATCCGGGACCGGATCTAGTGGGGGGCAGACTCTCTCTCTTTGCTCAGGCTTGGGCAAGAGATGTTCAGGATCCCTGGACGCTAGAAATAGTTTCTCAGGGTTATCTTCTGGAATTCAAGGAACTACCCCCAAGGGGAAGGTTCCACATGTCTCACTTATCCTCAAACCAAATAAAGAGACAGGCATTCTTACATTGTGTAGAAGACCTGTTAAAGATGGGAGTGATACACCCAGTTCCAACGGTGGAACAAGGAATGGGATTTTACTCAAATCTGTTTGTAGTTCCCAAAAAAGAGGGAACTTTCAGACCAATCCTGGATTTAAAGATCCTAAACAAATTTTTCAGAGTACCATCGTTCAAGATGGAAACCATTCGAACGATTCTACCCACAATCCAGGAAGGTCAATTTATGACTACCGTGGATCTAAAGGATGCGTATCTACTTATCCCTATCCACAAAGAACATCATCAGTTCCTAAGGTTCGCCTTTCTGGACAAACATTACCAGTTTGTGGCCCTCCCAGTCGGGTTAGCCACTGCTCCAAGGATTTTCACAAAGGTACTCGGATCCCTTCTAGCGGTTCTAAGACCAAGGGGCATTGCAGTAGTACCGTACTTGGACGACATTCTAATACAAGCGTCGTCTCTTTCAAAGGCAAAGGCTCACTCAGACATCGTTCTGGCCTTTCTCAGATCTCACGGATGGAAGGTGAACATAGAAAAAAGTTCCCTGTCTCCGTCGACAAGAGTTCCCTTCTTGGGAACAATAATAGATTCCTTAGAAATGAGGATTTTCTTGACAGAAGTCAGAAAGTCAAAACTTCTAAACACTTGTCAAGTTCTTCATTCTATTCCTCGTCCTTCCGTAGCTCAGTGCATGGAAGTAGTAGGATTGATGGTTGCAGCAATGGACATAGTTCCTTTTGCGCGAATTCATCTAAGACCATTACAACTGTGCATGCTGAAACAGTGGAATGGGGACTATACAGACTTGTCTCCAGTGATTCAAGTAGATCAGAAGACCAGAGACTCACTCCGTTGGTGGCTAACCCAGGATCACCTGTCCCAGGGAATGAGCTTCCGCAGTCCAGAGTGGGTCATCGTCACGACCGACGCCAGCCTAGTGGGCTGGGGCGCGGTCTGGGAATCCCTGAAAGCTCAGGGACTATGGTCTCGGGAAGAGTCTCTTCTCCCGATAAACATTCTGGAACTAAGAGCGATATTCAATACTCTCAGGGCTTGGCCTCAGCTAGCAAAGGCCAGATTCATAAGATTCCAATCAGACAACATGACGACTTTTGCGTATATCAATCATCAGGGGGGAACAAGGAGTTCCCTGGCGATGAAAGAAGTGACCAAAATAATACAATGGGCGGAGAATCACTCCTGCCACCTATCTGCGATCCACATTCCAGGTGTGGAAAACTGGGAAGCGGATTATTTGAGTCGTCAGACATTCCATCCGGGGGAGTGGGAACTCCACCCGGAGATCTTTGCCCAGTTGACGCAACTATGGGGCATTCCAGATATGGATCTGATGGCGTCCCGTCAGAACTTCAAGGTTCCTTGCTACGGGTCCAGATCCAGGGATCCCAAGGCGACTTTAGTGGATGCACTAGTAGCGACCTTGGACCTTCAACCTAGCTTATGTGTTTCCACCATTTCCTCTCATTCCCAGGCTGGTAGCCAGGATCAAACAGGAGAGGGCCTCGGTGATCTTGATAGCTCCTGCGTGGCCACGCAGGACTTGGTATGCAGACCTGGTGAATATGTCATCGGTTCCACCATGGAAGCTACCTTTGAGACAGGACCTTCTTGTTCAGGGTCCATTCGAACATCCAAATCTGGTCTCCCTCCAGCTGACGGCTTGGATATTGAACGCTTGATTCTATCAAAGCGTGGGTTTTCAGATTCTGTGATAGATACTCTGGTTCAAGCCAGAAAACTGGTAACTAGAAAGATTTACCATAAAATATGGAAAAGATATATCTGCTGGTGTGAATCCAAGGGATTCCCATGGAATAGGATAAAAATTCCTAGGATTCTTTCCTTTCTACAAGAAGGTTTGGATAAAGGATTATCTGCGAGTTCTCTAAAGGGACAGATTTCTGCTTTATCTGTCTTACTACACAAACGACTGGCAGTTGTGCCAGATGTTCAAGCATTTGTTCAGGCTTTGGTCAGGATCAAGCCTGTTTACAGACCTTTGTTCTTTCAGTTCTTCAAGGGGTTCCGTTTGAACCTTTACATTCCATAGATATTAAGTTGTTATCTTTGAAAGTTTTGTTTTTGGTTGCTATTTCTTCTGCTAGAAGAGTTTCTGAGTTATCTGCTCTACAGTGTACTCCGCCCTATCTGGTGTTCCATTCAGATAAGGTTGTTTTGCGTACTAAGCCTGGTTTTCTACCAAAGGTTGTTTCCAACAAAAATATTAATCAGGAGATAGTTGTACCTTCTTTGTGTTTGAATCCAGTTTCAAAGAAGGAACGTTTGCTACACAATTTAGATGTAGTCCGTGCTCTAAAATTCTACTTAGAAGCTACAAAAGAGTTCAGACAAACTTCTTCTCTGTTTGTCGTCTATTCTGGTAAAAGGAGAGGTCAAAAAGCAACTTCTACCTCTCTTTCCTTTTGGCTTAAAAGCATCATCCGATTGGCTTTTGAGACTTCCGGACGGCAGCCTCCTGAAAGAATCACAGCTCACTCCACTAGGGCTGTAGCTTCCACATGGGCCTTCAAGAACGAGGCTTCTGTTGATCAGATATGTAAGGCAGCGACTTGGTCTTCACTGCACACTTTTGCCAAATTTTACAAATTTGATACTTTTGCTTCTTCGGAGGCTATTTTTGGGAGAAAAGTTTTGCAAGCCGTGGTGCCTTCCGTTTAGGTAACCTGATTTGCTCCCTTCATCCGTGTCCTAAAGCTTTGGTATTGGTTCCCACAAGTAAGGATGACGCCGTGGACCGGACACACCAATGTTGGAGAAAACAGAATTTATGCTTACCTGATAAATTACTTTCTCCAGCGGTGTGTCCGGTCCACGGCCCGCCCTGGTTTTTTAATCAGGTCTGATGAATTATTTTCTCTAACTACAGTCACCACGGCACCCTATGGTTTCTCCTATTTTTTCCTCCTGTCCGTCGGTCGAATGACTGGGGTGGGCGGAGCCTAGGAGGGACTATATGGCCAGCTTTGCTGGGACTCTGCCATTTCCTGTTGGGGAAGAGATATTCCCACAAGTAAGGATGACGCCGTGGACCGGACACACCGTTGGAGAAAGTAATTCATCAGGTAAGCATAAATTCTGTTTTTATATACTATATATATATATATATATATATATATATATATATATATATATATATATATATATATATTGCAATGAACGAAAGTCATTTTTATAAAGACAATGTATTTAGAGCTTCTGATATTAGGTGAACATGTATTTATATTCTCCAACATTAAAGATCTGTTATGATTTGCCTTAGCGTTTTTTTTTTTAAACTAACTTTATTGCATATATTTTGCATTGTTTGACTTGCATTTGTCATGAAGTTACACTTGTATGGGCTGCCTAATACTTTTGTTTATTTTTTTATGTATTTTGTTGCTGTCTACATTAAAAGAAAACACAACCTGCTGTACAAAATAAAAATAATTCAGAAAGAAAATTATTAAAAAAAACAAAAACTTGCTCAATTAGTAATCACAAATGAGTTACACATTATATCATGAGTAGTAATTATACACTTCAGCGCTATCTAGTCATAACAATCTATCTGTATGAGCCAAGTTATATAAATTACTTCATCTCTGGAACAGATGGCATTTTCCATTTACTCAATATAATTTAAAAAAAACTTTTATGCAAACATAGTCATGACTAGAATTGTTTTTGCAGATTTTATGGTGTGAAAATCCATAGTTTTCACAAACACTTTTATGTAAATAAGAAAATGATGCACAAATTCAAATTAACTTGGTGTTATACAACAGACGTCTGTGAATTCACTTCAGAAAATATCAGGCTACAGCGCAATGCAGTTTTATTTCTTTTAGAAGTATAAACACTAGTTTATTTTATAGCATTTCATTTGTTTGTTTCGGTTACAGTGTAAGGTTTAATTGCCCAGTGTTTGTGGGCAGGTTTTCTTTATGTATTTTAACTTGAAACTTGCACAGGAAGAAATAGTGCTCAAAACATGTGGGGGGGGGGGGGGGGGAAGACTAAAGGGACATTAAAAATCTGATGCTTTTATACAAAGTGTTATTTGTCCCACACTCCCTAGAGGCAAAAAGCTTGGTCTGTAGCCTAGGTTTTCAAATTGCTGCAAATTGGATAAAACAGCTATTTGATTTGCAGGGTCTGGAGCTTGCTTTTTGGTCTCCCAAGGGAACATGGGACAAATACATGTTTTTCAAAAAAATCAAGCAGTGTTTGTCTTTTAAGACCGGTAATTATGCATTGTTAAGTATACTTAAACTAAAGAAGAACAGAAATGGGAAATAAGCCAGGCTTGAACCTCAGCTCATTGTTAAATTAACAAAAACTATAACAATAGTATTTTGACATTGTTTATTTCCTTAAAGGGATACAACACACTAAAAACTTCAGATCATGGGCGCAGTCATTATAGAACCTAGGTTGATTTCAACATGGGGAGAGGGAGGCGGGATTTCCATTTTAGATGTTGTGAATAAAACTTTGGCTGTAGGCTTGCATGTTTATTTACTTAAAGCAAAACAGTTTTGGCTCCTCCAAATTAGTCACACAGTGGTTGGAGTTTGGCTATTAAAAACAATCACAGCAAACAAGGTGTTAATTTGTTTTGATTTGGCCGATTTATTCTATATTAAGACAACAGAAGTGTTTTATCATTGTAAGGTATTTTCTGTCCCTTTAAAGTGACAGTAAAGTTGATTTTTGCATACTCTAACTTTAAAGGGACAGTATACTGTAAAATTGTTTTACTCTTAATGTATTTCCAATGATTTTAATGCCAGCTGCAGATTATAAAATGTATGAGAAATTGCATTTTCAGGTTTATTTGTATATATGAAATAGCTGGTTTTGTGCTTTTAAACTTCAGCCTATTACAATAGGTTGAGCTTGCAGGTAAAATAAGATCTCATTATGTTATCATTTTGTGTACACACACTTGCTTCCTTATCTTATATTTGTTTGTAAACCAAAGCTCAATATTTCAAGAGAACAAAGGAGAATTATTATTGTATTACTTATCTCTTCTACACTCCACCAGAAGTGTAATTTATTCTGCTGGCTGTGTTTACAAAGCCTGTCTATAGCCTTGACTTAAGTATAGAAACTTTCAGTATAGGTGGGGATACCACAGGCTAAATCAGCTATTTAAAATGCTGAAATAAGAGTAAACAAGCTACTTGTAAACAATTTAATACAATCCAGAATATAAAATGGATCATTGTGAACAAATTAAAGGGGAGATATGTTGGGGGTAAACTGTCCCTTTAATGTGATGCAGATTTAGTTAAAGCGACAAAAAGGCAAATCGTGCTTTAAAAGCATTTTAAGCTGTCATATTATCAGCAACATGTACAGGGTTTATAGAGCTGGAGTAGTTTAGGCAGTACAGAGACGTTAAAGGTGCAGTGTACACCAGTTTTCATATAACTGCATGTAATAGTCACTACTATAAAGAAGAATATGCACAGATACTGATTTAAAAATCCAGTATAAAACCTTTTTAAAAACTTACGTAGAAGCTCTCAGTTTAGCACTGTTGATGAGGTTAGGCTGGAACATCCACTGAAAGGGTCGGGGAAAGAGCAGACACTCCCCACTTCCCTACATATGAAAAGACAAATTACACATACAATAACATCAAATAATCTGTAGACCTGGGTCTACATCTGATACTTTGGGGCTTGGTTAGGAGTCTGAAAATCAGCACAATGTTATTAAAAAATAAGCAAAACTATACATTGCTACAAAAACACTCCCAGATGGGTTATATAAATGGATCATCTACAAAACATTTATGCAAAGAAGAATGTAGTGTACAATGTCCCCTTAAATTATTGGCATTGTTCCATTTAAATTGTATTTCTTTCATATAGCAGGTGAGAGTCCACAACCTGTTACATATGGGCTATACATTCCTACCAGGAGGAGGCACAAACTCAAAAAGCCTATAAAGCCCCTCCCACTTCAGACATACCTCAGTTTTTACTTTGCCTTCGTTGGAGGTGGTTGAAGCATAACAATGTGCTTGATTTCTTCATTGAAAGGCGCTTCAGAGCATATTGCAGCCCACTTCCCCTCAGAGTACAGTGCTTGTCAGAGAGATGTGTTTGGAGTTTTGCCTTAGGAGTCAATGTTTTCGCCTCAAGGGAAATCCTTCATTGGCTCTCTGTAAATTCTGTTGCAGGGACTCAGTGTCTTCTACCTCCCTTTACAGATCGACATTATACTCCTATTCCATTACCTCTGCTGATATGTTTCAGTACTGGTTTGGCTGTCTGCTCCTCGATGATTAGTGGATGAGTGCCTATTGGTAAGTTGTTTCCTCACACAACATTATTAGGGAGATTGTTATTCCCTCTTTGTGTCATGATCCTAAGAATGCTTCAGAAAGATCTTTGCTTTTGTTGGATATTGTTAGAGCATTGAAATATTATGTTAATGCTACTAAGTTTTTCAGACAAACTTCTAGTCTATTTTTTTTTCTTTTTCTGGCCTTAGGAAATGTCAGAAGGTCTCTACTATCTCTTTATCCTCTTGGTTGAAACTTTTGATTCACAAGGCTTATTTGGAGGTTGGTCAGCCTCCACCACAGCAGATTATAGCTTATTGTACTAGGTCAGTTGTCACTTCTTGGTTTTTCAAGAATGATGCTTCAGTTGATCAAGTTTGCAAGGCAGCCACTTGGTCTTCTCTTCATACCTTTTACTAAATGTTATCATTTTGATGTTTTTGCTTCCTCTGCAGCATTTGGTAGAAAGGTCCTTCAGGCAGTTGTCTTAGTTTTGATGATTGTGCCTATAGTTTCAGTTTGTCAATAAGAGATATATTTTCTTTTAGGTTGTGGCTTTTTTCATTCACTCCATTTATTGTTACTCAGGGACTTCCACAGTTTTGGTATTGGTTCCCATATGTATCAGGTCATGGACACTCGCCACCTATATGAAAGAAAATATAATTTATACTTACCTGAAAAATTAATTTCTTTCATGATGGTGAGAGTCCACAAGCCCCCACCCTTATGGGGCTAATTCTTTTTTAGCACATCTTCTTTCCCGGCAAATAATTTTTTGACTTTTTCTCCTTCTTACACCTCACCACTTGAATATGGGTTAAACTGAGGTATGTGTAAGGTGGGATGGGTTTTATATTATTTTGAGGAAACTTTGCCGCCTCCTGGTAGGAATGCATATCCCATATGTAACAGGTTGTGGACTCTTGCCACCATGAAAGAACTGAATTTATCAGGTAAGCTATAAATTATTTTTCCTTTGCTCTATAAACCAGGCTTTATCAGACTTAGATGTGTTCCCTAACGTCTCTTAATTATTATTTTATTTTTTTTAAAGCTATCATGTGTACAGTAAAACCGGATGGAATTCCACAGTTATGTCGAACAGATGAAATTGGAGAGCTCTGTGTCTGTGCGCTTGCTACGGGTACATCATATTATGGTCTGTCTGGCATGACGAAGAACACATTTGAGGTGGGTAAAATAAGGGACATACAAAAATTGTAAAAATAGAAATTCATGTTTTTTATATAATTTTATGCAATAACGTAAAAATGTAATTACTAAAGACCTTTAGTTTCTTTTCAGGAAGGTTTATTTTTTTGCTTGAGTTTTATCTGACTTTATATAACCAATTACCTTGAGCTTTGGAGACTGGTAGTGATCCCACACAGTCAGATGTGTCTGATGTTAAAAATATTTATTTCCCTAAGGGAAACTGGGATACAACTTGTGATTAAATTGGTATTTCTCTATATGACACAAACCTTGTCTGAAAGTTTGTACAGTTTATTCTTTGTTTATCGGTTATCCTGTTGAAATTCTTCTACAGAAGGCACAATAAACAAAATGTTATAATTTATATGTAACAATATGATAGTCGCGCATATTAAGGCTGGGGATAACCCTATGTCTACCAGAAAGGGCTGCAACGCATTACAAGTGTAAAGTGAAGAGTGTTAATGCTATTTTACAAGTAATCTTAATGGCAACAAAGGTCTCGGCATAAGAGCTTGCCGTCATAATGCACTATACAAAACCTTCAGGCATTAAGAGGTAAATTTACCTCCTGGGACATCCACTGTTTTGGTTTTAAGGAAGAAAATAAAAGGTATAATTGAACAGATATAAGACATTTCTGTGGTTGAGTAAGGAATTATACTTTTTCCTATATTTAAAGGGACATGGAACCCATAATTTGATTCAGAGTATATCATTTAAACAACTTTCCAATTTACTTCTATTATCAAATTTGCTTTATTCTCTTGGTATCATTCGTTGAAGGAGAAACAATGCACTGATGGGTAGCTATCAATAACAAGGGGCAGCTAGCTCTCTGTATTGTATTTCTGCTCATGGGCCTGCCTAGGTATGTTTTTAAACAATGGACACTAAAAGAATGAAGCAAATTAGATAATATTAGTGTTACGGTTACCCTTAGTCTCGCTGAGAGATGGACCGCTTAGTAGCCTGGATCCCTATTGCTAAAGAGGGGAGAAGCTGCTTTCCATAGTATTCTATATGAGTCTCACAAATATAGAATAATCTCCCTTAGCTGTAGTACAGCTAGGATACCCTTCTGCCCACAAAAACGAGTCAACGCTGCGATTGAGGGTCAAACAAGAACTCAGCACTGGGATGCCCAGCCTGCTTTTTATTAAGGTTACATGCACACAGGGCACTCCCAGGGGGAGAGGGGGGGGAAGCACAAAATCCCCCATCACACATTTAGATAGAGAGCACTGTCCTTTGACAGGCCACAATAGGATTACAGTACTTAAGATAACAAGTTTACAAGTTCATCTTATCAATTAGCAGTCTGGCTCCAGAGGTGATTAGACAATGGGATTGGTTATCCCTAAACTTAGAGCTGAGGCCAGCAAAAATGTGTATTTAGGCAATAGTTTCTAAAAGCTGAAAAAAAAGAGTTAACTCTTTATGAAATGATACTTGTTACGGTTTTCTTGGAGCCCTTCTTAGGCGCTGGCTTGCTGGTTCAGGCATTGCTGCTGGGAAATAAGCTCTTCACAACAAAATAACTAATGCTTCTGTAACAGTGCTCCCTTTCTGTGGAACACTCTGGCAGACACGGTCTGACCCCTTTTCGGGGCAGACTAAGGCTGTCCAGACCGCTGGTTATGCAGGGCTGAGGTCTGTTTGTCTGGACAACCCGTCGGCGTTGCCATTCTGTTTCCCAGGTCTGTAAGTAATGGTGAAATTGAAGGGTTGCAACGATAAGCTCCAACGTAATAGCCTGCCGTTATCTCCAGAGACCCGGTTCAGCCACACCAACGGGTTATGGTCGGTGACCAGAGTGAACTCCTGACCATATAAATAGGGAGTCAATTTCTTTAATGCCCACACCAAAGCCAAACACTCCTTTTCGACCGCTGCATAGCTGACTTCGCGGGGCAGGAGCTTCCGGCTGATGTAGGCAACTGGATGCTCCCCTCCATCTTCGCCTACTTGGCTGAGGACAGCTCCCAGCCCGAACATGGAAGCGTCTGTATGGACGATAAAACGTTTGTTAAGGGCTGGGGCCGCCAAGACAGGAGCGTTAATTAGAGCATTTTTGAGAGCCTGGAAAGCCGTTTCACAGTGGGGAGACCACAGGACCTGTCGAGGTAAGTTCTTCTTGGTCAAGTCAGTCAGGGGTTTGGCAAGTGTGCTGTAGTCTGGTACGAACCGTCTATAGTACCCTGCCGTGCCCAGGAAGGCTAGGACCTGAGTCTTAGTGATGGGGGTGGGCCAATTGGCGACAGCTTCTATTTTGGCCGGCTCTGGTCGCTGCTTTCCACACCCCACCCGGTGACCCAGGTACTGTACCTCGGCCATCCCAAAGTGGCATTTTTCTGGCTTCAGAGTCAGGCCAGCAGCCCGGATCTGATCCAGAACCATTCCCACATGAGCTAAGTGGTCCTCCCAGGACTCACTGTGGATCGCTATGTCGTCCAGGTAGGCGCAAGCAAAACTCTGGAAGCCATCCAGGAGCCTATCCACCAAGCGCTGGAATGTAGCTGGGGCATTCTTCATCCCAAACGGCATTACCCTAAACTGATATAAGCCGAATGGGGTGACGAATGCCGACTTGGGGATAGCCTCCGGGGCCAGGGGAATCTGCCAGTAACCTTTGCAGAGGTCAATAGTGGTCAGGTAATTTCCCCTGGCTATACGATCGAGTAGCTCGTCTACCCTGGGCATAGGGTAAGCGTCCGTCACGGTATTTTCATTGAGCCTCCGATAGTCTACACAGAACCGGGTGGTCCCATCTTTCTTGGGCACCAAGACAACTGGGGAGGCCCATGGACTATCGGAGGGCTCAATTACCCTGAGCTGGAGCATCTCATCGATCTCCTTCTTCATTCCTGTCCTAACTGCTTCGGGGATTCGGTACGGAGCCTGGCGCAAGGGAGCTTGTCCCGGAGTATCTACCTGGTGGGTGGTTAAAGTAGTGTACCCTGGCTTCGGGGAGAAGGTGAGGTGTTTGGACTGGAGGAGTTGGTTGAGCTGCTCCCTTTCAGTGGGGCTAAGTCGGTCCCCTATCTGAACCTGCGCCACTATACCTGTGGGGAGACTCTTTTCTAATAGGTCTGGAATGGGTAAACTGTCGGGGTCTTCCTGAGGGGAACAACATACGGCCGTCACGTTCTCTGGTCGCTCAAAATATTCCTTGAGCATGTTTACATGGAATGTCTTTCTAAGATTGTTGTCATGGCAGCTAGCTATCACATAAGTGGTGTCTCCCCTTTTCTCTACGATCTGGTAGGGACCCTGCCAGGACGCCTGCAATTTGTCTGTCTTCACCGGCTTAAGTACTAACACCTTTTGTCCTATGGTGAAGATTCTCTTTCGGGCCCCCCGATCGTACCATACTTTCTGTCTTCTCTGGGCCAACTGGAGATTAGCCCGCACGGATTTGGCTAATTGCTCCATTCGGTCCCTGAGTTCCAGCACGTATGGCACAATGGGGACACCGTCAGCCTCCATCTCTCCCTCCCAGTGCTCCCGGATCAGGTTTAGGGGTCCCCGTACCTTTCTTCCGTAGAGCAACTCGAAGGGAGAGAACCCTGTCGTTTCCTGGGGCACCTCCCGATAAGCAAATAGGAGGTGCGGCAGGAAGCGTTCCCAGTCTCGGTATTCCTGAGTGAACGTCTTGAGCATTTGCTTGAGGGTCCCATTGAACCTCTCACACAGCCCGTTCGTCTGGGGGTGGTATGGGGAGCTCAGGAGGGACTTAATTTTGCAAACCTGCCAGAGTTGTTGGGTTAATTCAGCCGTAAATTGGGTGCCTCGGTCGGATAGGATTTCTTTTGGAAATCCTACCCGGGAGAACACCTGTACTAGTGCATTCGCTACCGTATCCGCTTGTATGTTGGATAGGGCGACAGCCTCTGGGTACCTGGTAGCGTAGTCCACTACGGTAAGAATGTAGCGCTTACCGGAGGGACTAGGGGTAGCCAGTGGTCCCACTAGGTCAATAGCAACCCGGCTGAAGGGTTCCTCTACAATGGGCATATTTACTAGCTGGGCTTTAGGGTGATCGCCTCGCCTTCCTACTCGTTGACACACATCGCAGGTGTTACAGTAAGTTCTAACGTCAGCGTGCACCCCTGGCCAAAAGAACGTGTGAGTAATGCGGTGTAGGGTACGGGTAACGGCTAGGTGGCCTGCTAAGGGGATGTCGTGGCCTATTTTGAGGATTTCTTGACGGTATTTGTGGGGCACTACCAGCTGTCGCCTACGCTGTCCCCTTTTCTCTGTCCAGCGGTATAGTTTCCCTTTTTCCCATAAGAATGTTTCGTTATCTGCCCCGCCCCCTCCGGTCTCTGCTCGTTCCCGGTACTTTTGTAAGGTCGGGTCAGTCTTAGACTCTGCCTCGAAAGCATCTGGGGTGTCCCAGGGTATGGGGCCTAACCTGTCAGGCAAGGTCGGGGTAGGTCTTACCTGTGTCTCCCGCACTGGTGAGAGCTCTCGCTCCGTCCGGGCTTGGGCCCGTGTAGTCACTGGGTCCGCCTCGTTGTTGCATACTGGAGCATAGGCAGAAGTCATGGGGCCCAAATCGTTGCCCAGTAGTACTTCGGCAGGTAAATTATCCATTAGGCCCACGTTCACAGCCCCCTTTCCCGCTCCCCAATCAAGATGCACTTTAGCTGTTGGAATTTTGTACACATCCCCCCCCGCCACTCTAACGGCCACAGTCTGTCCGGATCGCTTGTGCTCTGGCACCAAATGACTCTGTACCAGCGTGATAGTAGCCCCTGTGTCTCGCAATCCCTCGGTAGATCGCCCCTCGAGCCATACCCTCTGCCGATGGTGCTGGCGGTTATCTGAGGCAGCATATACAGGGTCTGCCTCGTGAAGCGGCCCCACATATCCCTCCATAGGGGCCTCTTGGTTAACACAGAGGGCCCGGGCTGGACGATAGGACCCAGAGGGGTAATTGTAATTCCTGGGTGTCTGGTGCGTATTAAGGGGGCAGCTAGCCATGAAATGCCCTGGTTGCTTGCATCGGTGGCAAGTCGGTCTGTGATGCTCAGAGCTGTTATTGGGTGGTCCTGAGTGTCGGACGGGCCCTGTGGGCACCGGGGCTCGGAATTCAGCACGAGGGGGTGCACGGTAAACCTCTCTGGGTTCGACCCGTGCTGGAGCTCGGTAGTTCATGGGTTCGTGAAGACGGGAGTCATAATGTTCATCGGCCAATTTGGCTGCTTCTTCTAAGGTAGAAGGCCGCCTGTCTCGCAGCCATTCCTTCCCTTGCTGTTCCATGCCATTATAAAAATGTTCTAAGAGAAACAATTGTAAAATTTCCTCCCCAGTCACCGCTTTACTTCCGCTCAGCCAGTGATTTGCCGCTCTCCGCATTCGGTGCGCCCATTCCATATGGGTATCGTTAGGCTTCTTTTCCGTGCCCCGAAACTGTCGGCGATACGTGTCCGGAGTTACAGCGTACCGTCGCAACAGTGTCTCCTTAACTAGCTCATACTGTGTCACTTCCTTAGCACCCAGAGTACGAAAGGCTTCCAGGGCTCGCCCGGATAGTTTCCCAGACAATATCGTGGGCCACTCTCTGTTGGGAATCTGGTGCAGGGCACATTGCCTTTCGAAGTCCGCCAAATATTCATCAATCCCTGTCTCGCTCTCTAGAAAGGGTCGAAATGCTGTATAGGGTATCTTGGGCCTCCCAGCATTTTCGACAGGGATGATTACCTGCGGGGCTACAGCATTGCGGTGTGCGTTCGCTAGGTTGAGTTCGTGGGCTCGAGTCTCTCGTATATCCTCGTCCGCCTCCGCCATCAACTGCTGTACCAATTCCATGGAGGGGTTCGGCCCGTATAATGAGAGCCTTTCCCGAACAATCCTGGTTTTTTCGTCACTAATCGTGGTCTGTGTTTCCACCATTGTGAAGCTCTGATCCAGTTCGTTCAATTCTGCGATCAGCTCTCTCCTCGGCCGGTTGCTGGTGTACCCCCCTCTGCTTTCAAGTAAATCCTTTAGGGTTGTACGCTTCAATTTTTCGTAAGCGCTCTCCATCCGTTCTGTACCTCTCCTAGGAAATCCAGGAAAATCCCGCCGCTGCCGCCAAATGTTACGGTTACCCTTAGTATCGCTGAGAGATGGACCGCTTAGTAGCCTGGATCCCTATTGCTAAAGAGGGGAGAAGCTGCTTTCCATAGTATTCTATATGAGTCTCGCAAATATAGAATAATCTCCCTTAGCTGTAGTACAGCTAGGATACCCTTCTGCCCACAAAAACGAGTCAACGCTGCGATTGAGGGTCAAACAAGAACTCAGCACTGGGATGCCCAGCCTGCTTTTTATTAAGGTTACATGCACACAGGGCACTCCCAGGGGGAGAGGGGGGGGAAGCACAAAATCCCCCATCACACATTTAGATAGAGAGCACTGTCCTTTGACAGGCCACAATAGGATTACAGTACTTAAGATAACAAGTTTACAAGTTCATCTTATCAATTAGCAGTCTGGCTCCAGAGGTGATTAGACAATGGGATTGGTTATCCCTAAACTTAGAGCTGAGGCCAGCAAAAATGTGTATTTAGGCAATAGTTTCTAAAAGCTGAAAAAAAAGAGTTAACTCTTTATGAAATGATACTTGTTACGGTTTTCTTGGAGCCCTTCTTAGGCGCTGGCTTGCTGGTTCAGGCATTGCTGCTGGGAAATAAGCTCTTCACAACAAAATAACTAATGCTTCTGTAACAATTAGTAAATTGGAAAGTTGTTTAAAATTTCATGGTCTGTCTGAACCATGAAAGTTTTATTTTGAGTATACTGATCCTTTAATATTGAATGACTAGTAACATTACACATACAGCACAGGCACATTACACCTTCTGGTGGCACCCAAAGATCATATACTCCATATTTTCTTAATATTGTATACACACAAGTGATCATATTGCCCAACTTTATTTAAAAATATATTTGTTTTCAAAATCTGTGTTTCCTATTTGTTTATCATGTACCAAGATACAAAGCTTGAAAATCAGACTTGGTTTAGAAAACAAAACAAAAACCACACCTTGTGGAAATTGCTAACACTTCTGTATTTAACATGATTTTTCATATTTTTGAGGCTGTAAAATATCTCATATTCACACCTCAAGCAACCATCTTGTTTGTGTGATATTTTTGTGATAACTTTCAGCAAAAGATGTGGTCAGTGAGAACAGATAATTTATCATTCATCTTGTACATTAAAACTTTTCTTGAGATATTCTGATTTAAAGAAATTATAAAAATATATATATACATGAGTGTATGTGTATGTATGTGTGTGTGTGTGTGTTTTAATTATTTAAATACATATGTGTGTTTATATATATATATATATATATATATATATATATATATGACTTCCCACACTTTGCAACATTTACTATAGACACATCTTCTTTCCTTCCACACGTAGACAGTCCACGACTTCATTCCTTACTGTTGGGAAATACAACACCTGGCCACCAGGAGGAGGCAAAGACACCCCAGCCAAAGGCTTAAATATCCCTCCCACTTCCTCATTACCCCAGTCATTCTTTGCCTTTTGTCACTATTGGAGGTGGCAGAGAAGTGTCGGAAGATTTGGATAGTCCTGTATGGGTATGTTCCCTTCAAGAAAGGCCTGGAGTTTTAAGTAATCATGTCAACCTCTCAGTGAGAGTATTGATGAAAGTTAGAGTCTGGAGATGCAGGGAAGTTTTTCTGCGAACCCATCCAGACTGTCGCTAACAGCTCCTGAGCAATCAGTGTTGGGGAGTTTCACTGCTTGCTGCTACGCACTCAAGTCCATGTCAGAAGCGCTGCTGCAAAACTGTCACACTTGAGAGGCTGTGCCTGTTCCACAGCATGGATCTGGAGGGTAAGACCATTTTATATATATATATATATATATATATATATATATATATATATTTTAAAACACTATACAGGGTCACAGTGTGGCTCCTTTATACCTCGATAGGATCAAGGGTTAATATATCCTTTAAGGAGATTATTTGAACAGTTTGGGGATTTATATCTGCTTAATGTGAGTTTTTTTAGGCTCATAGGCTGTGTGTGTTTGGCTTGGAACAAACAGGTTTCACTTTTGTTTTTGAAGTGTTGCGCAGCTCATAATAGCTTGGCGCCCTTTTTCATAGCTTTCATTTCCTAAGATCCTGCTGCAGACATCACTCCTGAGGAGAGCGTGCTCCTTCGTGGTCCTGAAGGACGTGGTTTGCGGATCTGGTGGGGATGCCCTCATCTCCTTAGTAGAGGTTACTTTGTCACAGAGATCTGCTGATACAGGGTCCCTTCGTTCATTAAAATCTAGATTATTTGAGGCTGACTGCGTGGAGATTGAACGTTTAGTCTTAGCCAAAAGAGGGTGTGGAGAGCATGGCTTTTCCTGGCATAAGGTTAAGGTTGCCAGAATTTTAGCTTTCCTGCAGGATGGACGGGAGAAGGGCCTATCTGCTAGTTCCCTGAATGGACAGATATTGGCCCTGTCGATGTTACTACACAAAAGGTTGGCTGAGCTTTCGGATGTGCAGTCCTTTGTTAAGGCTCTGGCTAGGATCAGACCTGTGTTTAGATCTGGGGCTCCGCCTTGGAGCCTCAATCTTGTTCTTAGTGTTTTGCAGCAGGCGCCGTTTGAGCCTATACATACTGTTGACATTAAATTGTTATCTTGGAAGGTTGTTTTTTGTTGGTTTCTGAGATTTCTGCTTTGCAATGTGATCCCCCTTATCTGGTTTTTCATGCTGATAAGGCAGTTTTACGCACTAAACTAGGGTTCCTCCCTAAGGTAGTGTCGAATCGTAACGTTAATCAAGAAATTGTTGTTCCTTCCTTGTGTCCTAATCCTCCTTCAGCGAAGGAACGTTTGCATCACAATCTAGATGTGGTTTGTGCCCTAAAGCTCTATCTTCAGGCTACTAAGGAATTCAGACAATCTTCCACTTTGTTTGTCATCTATGGAGGGAAGCGTAAAGGACAGAAGGCTACTACGGCCTCTCTATCTTTCTGGTTGAGGATTGTCATCCGCTTAGCTTATGAGACAGCGGGACGACAGCCTCCTGAGATAACTCATTCCACTAGAGCAGTGGCTTCTTCTTGGGCTTTTTAGAACAAAGCCTCAATGGATCAGATTTGTAGGCGGAAGGCCTACAAATCTGAAGAAGGCGGCTAACTGGTCCTACTTACACATTTTTTCTAAATTTTACAAGTTTGATGTGTTTGCTTCGACTGAAGCAGCTTTCGGGAGAAACGTTTTGCAGGCTGTGGTGCCCTCAAAATAGGGCCCGCGTCTTTTTCCTGTTCCCTCCCGTTATTCATTCAGTGTCCTCTGGAACTTGGTTATAGTTTTCCCAACATTAAGGAATTAAGTCGTGGACTTTCCCTGCGGTATGGAAAGAAAACATAATTTATGCTTACCAGATACATTCCTTTCCTTCTTGGCAGGGAGAGTCCACGACCCCGCACGTAATTTATTTATTTTTTATGGACGGCTGCCTTTTTATATTATATCTTTTGGCACCTTTTGTTCCCTGATGTTTCTCCTACTTTTCCTTGTTCCATCGACAGAATAACTGGGGCATAGGGGAAGTGGGAGGGATATTTAAGCCTTTGGCTGGGGTGTCTTTGCCTCCTCCTGGTGGCCAGGTGTTGTATTTCCTAACAGTAAGGAATGAAGTTGTGGACTCTCCCTGCCAGGAAGGAAAGGAATTTATCTGGTAAGCATAAATTAAGTTTTTCTACAGCTAAAGGGAAGTTTTGGTTTGATCATTTCTTTCAAAGGTGTTTTAGGAAAAAAAGGTCTTGTGCATATGAAACAGTAGCAATCTATCTTTTTCTGAGAAACCATGTAAGTAAAACCATAAAATGAAATTTGGACACAATTGATACTGAAGTGTTTTTTGCTCACTAGCTGACGCTGAGACCCCCATAGTTGCAGTTGTTGACTAAGATGGTCCCCCCACTAGCTGAACAAGAAAATTATTTCAGCAAAGTAAAGTGTTTTTCAAATTAAGTGAAATGTTAATGAATTTTGAATTGAGAACCCCCTCCTATTTAAATAGGTCCATAATAATAACATATCAGGAACATTGACTCAGCATCTATGGATCCACTTGTCAACCAAGGCTTTAAACCCAGTGAAATATATTTAACAAATGTTTTATTTTTTTCTGAACACTTTTTACATCACTGTTCCCATAATTATGTTCTTATTAGCTCTTTTCTGTATGATGTTCTCTTGCGGAAAAAAACTGAATCAGTAGCTGCCTAGTACAAGTACAACATTGCCTGCAATTTCTCAGGCTTTTTTACCCTGTAGAATTCTTACATTGACTTCTGACCACTTAAAATAATTTCTTCAGCATCTCTGCTGGATTTTTTATTCAAATTAAAACATTTGGAAATATGAATTTTGATCTCCAAAACTAAATGCTAGACTCATCAGAAAGGTGAGATTGAAATAAATACATTAATTAGAAGACTGATTGAAGAACGCTGTTACAGTTTTCAACCTGCCTGTAATTTTATCTGTGCGCTGTAATGATGGTTTTCAGTAGTTTATTTTTAGCTTTTTTTGATCAAAATGTTTTCTTTGGGATTATGTTAACATCATTAAATATAACCCTTTCAATGCAGTGTAAACTGTTTATAGAAAAGACAGCTTAGAAATGAAGCAAATGTTATTAATTGTCATTGATTGGGTTTGCAAAGTATTATTATTATCATATTCTGCAGCACTATAGACATTGGTGCAATATACAATAGTGGCATTTATCAGAGGCTTTAATAGACCAGATGAGTGGGTAAAAGACCCTGCCCATGAGTTCCCATGTGTCGTAGATCAGCTTGCGTGAAGGTGAGTTACATGACAACTGTGAGCTTACATGCCAAGGATGTGCAAGGGGAACTGGTGAAGGAAGGGGGAGAGCTGCCGTAGGGAAAGGTTAGCGTACATTGTATGCATCCCTGAACAGTGGAAATTTTAAGAAACTCTTGAAACCTTGAAAGCTAGTATTGAGTTTTGTGGAGCGAGATAGAGAGTTCCACAAGATTGAGGTGAATTTGGAGTCCTGAAGACAGGAATGTGAGAAAGTAACAAAAAAGGAGAGAATTAGGTCTTGGTCAGAGTGAAGGAGGCATTGAGGAGAATGTCTGTAGACAAAGGAAAAGATCTAGAACGGAGCAGTGTTATTGAGGTCCTTGAATGTTAAGGATTTTTTTTTTATGTTATCCATGATGCTAGAGGACGTCAGTGGAGGGATTGGCAGAGAGATGCAGGTGATGAGCAGCAAACGTGTAAGGAAGATCAGCCTAGTAGAGACATTTATTACGGTTTATAAAAGGAAAAAGACAGCAGCTAAGGAGAAAGAGACTTTTGTATAAATTGATTATAAACACAGTAAAGTTTTTTATTTGTCACTAAATTTACTTAAATTTTCCTGATACAAGACGCTTGTTTTAACCACTTTGCTGCTAAGCTAAGCCTTTTTCAGACCCCTGTGCTAGACAGATTCTTTTTTTCTGCTTTGTACATTTTAACACTATTATAAGTATTTCAGTGAGTAACCAGCACAAATTAGAAAAAACAATTTAAGATTTTAGCAAATAATATTGAAAATGGCCAGATGGCCACTGTACTAAAGTAGTATAAAATAAATTATGCAATAATGTTTTCAGGACTTTATTATTGCTCTGAAACATATAAAACAAAAGGCTATATTTCTATTTTGGCCTTAGAGAAAACTGTGTGAAGAAGTTATATAGAAACTGCTAAAAATGTGTAGCCTGTGTTTTTAATTGAAAATTTGTGATGAATGTTTACCCTATATTTATCATATAAAGAGTAGGGAGGGAGACGTGTTTCTTCACATTTTTTAATAATAATGAATATTGGCCTTATTTGTTCTAAAAGAATGTTGAGTGTCTCCGGAACATTCAACATTTGTGCAAAAAAGGTTTACCTTTCCCTTTATCAAATATAAAATTATAATACTCCGATATCAACAGCATGTTGAGTCCAATAGACTTTATTGAAATAATTACGATGTTATATTTGTATGTTGTCATTCAGATATAGTTATATTTGATATTCATTTATTACATTTGATATTTCAATGTTAACATTCAATTTATTGAAACTTTTTAATGGTAGAATGAATGTCAAGAGGAACATTAGTTCTTCAGTTTGAATTTCAAAATGGCAATATTTGCCTATTTTTACAAAAAGCAGACTTTAATAGAGAAACCATAAAATATATTATCTATACAGAAACCCTATGATGAAACACATCAAAAGAACACATGATACCATTAGGCATCATTCTAACATGCATTGTATAACTGCAGTTATTTCTAATACATCACTCGTCTGTCTGTTTTTAGGTATTTCCAATGACCAGCTCAGGAGCACCAATAAGTGAATATCCTTTCATCAGGACCGGGCTTCTCGGATTTATTGGCCCAGCTGGCCTTGTCTTTGTTGTGGGAAAAATGGATGGTCTGATGGTTGTTAGCGGAAGGAGACATAATGCAGATGACATAGTAGCAACCGCATTGGCAGTGGAACCCATGAAATTTGTCTACAGAGGAAGGTTAGTTTAAAAAAAAATAAAAAATTCCATGATCACCAATGGTTTTCTTTACTTGTTTTAGCCTTATGTTGCAGCAGTTAGCTCCGCCTATAACCTGTCTCTCACTCCAACCATTTATTACTGTAAACCCTGTAACTATTGTTATGTACGCATTGTCTTTTTCTTATAGGAGTACTAAACCTACATTTTTTCATTCATGATTCAGATAGAGCATGCAATTTAAATTTGACTCCTATTATCAATTTTCTTTCCTATGGCATAGAGAGTCCATGAAACATTCTAATTACTAGTGGGATATTTACTCCTGGCCAGCAGGAGGCAGCAAAGAGCACCCCAGCAAAGCTGTGAAGTATCACTTCCCTTACCCATAACCCCCAGTCATTCTCTTTGCCTTGATCACTGGAGGATGGCGAAGATGGTGTCTGAAGATTTTTTTTTTTTTAAATTAAATTTTTTATTGATACAATCCAACAAGAAAATAAACAACAGAAAAAAAGACAGATGCAAGTCAATACAGCAGTAAATTGTTACGTCATTGCGAGCACATGAGGCTGTTAACATTTGGCATATTCATAGATGGGCCTATGCGTTTATTGACTATGGTAAAGTGATATTACTTGCCTATAAGTACTATGTCTCTATTTTACAATATTAGAAGGAGTAGTAAATGAAAAATATACAATGTGATATACAGCTCCCAGATGGCTTAGTATTAACAGGTTTATATAGAGGTAAACAAGTGTACATAAATATAAACAATAACATTGAATTAAATATAGATAACAATACATATTTGGACCTTCATGACTCTATATAGATATGTATATTTGTATATTTCCAGAGGCAAGGCAGAAGAGAGAGGGGGGGGGGATAGGCGATGATGGGATTCTCTGATAACCAGGGTTCTACAGTATTATAGTTTAATATTATCTAATCTGGGAAAAGAGCCAGCCACGGATGCCAAATCAAAGTATTGATCAACCTTATCTAGTACTTTAAAGGAATATTGCTCCATCAGCCTAATATGTCTGATTATAGATAATACTTGTGTGAAAGACAGTGGGGTTTTATTCCTTGTGTCTGAAGATTTTAATCCTTTTAATTGGTACTTTTCCCTACAAGCAAGGATTGGGGCTATGATGTGTCCATGTCAATCTCTTTAGTAAGAGTAATGGTGGCTATTAGCAGTTAGAAGACGGCGAGGTAGTCTTTGCTTAAACGTCTAACATTATTGCTACCCCTATTATAAAAAGCCAGAGTTGGTTACTCTGTTCTTTTTTTTCTATAGCTCCCTAGTAGATATGGTGAAGCTGCCGCACCTCAGAAAACAGCTCCTGCATGACAGAGCACGATCCACAGGTCAGTGCTTTCCCTTCTAGGTTTGAAGGTACCGGCACTATAGAGGTGAAACCCTTGTGGAAAGTATTTAAATCTGTTTTAGGGGCACTGCTTTTATGTGAAAGAGGCATCGTTTTTTATTGGGGGCTCAGAGATGGGAGAGTGTATGAAGTGTTTGACAGGTGTTTGTTTTACTTCTTACTTATTGCAATCACTTTTCAGCTCAGCTTATCGGCCCAATCACTTTTGCTGTGCTGCTGTTGGTTTTTGTGCTGTTTTTCTTTGGCACTTCCGGTTTTCGGCTTCTCCGTTCAGATCGGAGTTTGCTGCGGCGAGTGTGGAGGCTGCATTTTCTTCTTTCTACAGTGGCAAGTGGATTTGGGTGTTCCGGTAGCAAGGAGGTGTTTTTGTTACCGGGTGTGTCCGGTTTTCTGTGCTAGTGGGATAGCAGAGCTGAGGGTTTTTAGTGCTTATTTATGTTTTATTTCTTCATATAAATAAACAATTTGACATTTAAATTTTTTGGTTGTGAACTGATACTCAATTATGGACACTAATGCTGAAGTTGATTCATTTGAAAAATACTTATTGTGTTTGGAGGCTAAGATAATTCCTCCTGTACAGTTTTGCTCTTCATGTTTAAATAAAACTTTAAAGTTTAAAGATAAGATGTCTCTCAGGCTAGTGTTATTCTAGCTACACCTCAGATTTCCCCTCAAGCTTCCCAAACAGTGCCCTGCGGTTCCTCTCAACCTCCTGGGGATGGTTTTTTACCTGGGGATTTCGCTGCGCAGATTACTTCTGTTGTTTCTGCAGCTTTATCAGCTTTTCCAAAGGTTTCTAGTAAACAAAAGAGGAAATCTAAACATATTGATGTTAGTAAGGCTGACTCCGCTAAAGCTGGGTTATTCAGTTTGTCTCAATTATCTGATAAGGATGATTCTTCAGTGGCTTCTGAAGGGGAATTGTCAGATTCTAATACTGTAGTGACAAATTCTGCAGATTCAAAGCAGATTAATTTCAGATTTAAGTTTGAACACCTTTGAGTTCTTTTGAAGGAGGTTCTTGCTACTTTGGAAGAATCTGAATATGTTGCAAAGAATCTAAAGAGGTCTAGTAAGCTTAATAGAGTATATGATGTACCCTCATCTATAGAAGTATTTCCAGTTCCAGACCGTATGGCAGATATTATAACTCAGGAATGGGATAAACCAGGGATTCCTTTTTCCCCTATTCATGACTTGTGGCGCACGGTGCCCAAGGTAGAGGGAACTATCTCTACTCTGGCTAAGAGAACTACTATTCCTATTGAAGATAGTTGTTCTTTCAATGATACCATGGATAAGAAGCTTCAGGCTTTTTGAAGAGGATGTACATTCATCAGGGATTACAGTGGCAACATGTTGCTTGTATTGCTACAGTTGCGGGGGCAACATCTTATTGGTGCAATGATTTATCTAATCTTATCCTAGAAGAGACTACTATAGAGGAGATCCAAGACAGGATTGTCTCTCAAGCTAGCCAATATCTTTATTTGTGATGCCAACATGCAAGTTCTTAGATTGGGTGCTAAGATTTCTGGTTTTACTGTTTTAGCTTGCAGAGCTCTTGGTCTGCAGATGTTACATCCAAATCCAAGCTTTTATCTCTGCCTTTTAAGGGTAAAACCTTTTTTGGACCAGGTCTGGCAGAAATTATTTCTGACATTACAGGTGGAAAGGGTTCTTTCCTTCCTTAGCATAAAAATAATAGACCTAAGGGTTGCCAGAATTCTAGTTTTCGTTTCTTTTGTAACTTTAAGGGACAGAAGTTTTCCTCTTCCAAGTCAGATCAATCCAAGTCTTCTTGAAGGTCCGGTCAGCCTTGGAATAGGGGGAAGCACGCTAAGAAGCCTTCCGTTGATTCTAAATCAACATAAAGGGGCCTCCCCCGATCCTGTAGTGGGGGCAGGCTTTTTTTTTCTCCAGAAGACTTGGATACACAATGTTCCAGATCCTTGGGCCATAGATATAGTATCCCACGGTAACAGAATAGGATTCTAATCTTAACCTCCCAGTGGCAGGTTCCACCTGTAAAGTTTATCTGTGAATCAGATAAAGAGAGAGGCCTTCTTAAACTGCGTAAAGGATCTATCATCCCTGGGAGTGATTGTTCCAGTTCCTCTAGAGGAACAAGGTCTAGGATTCTATTCAAATCTATTTGTAGTTCCCAAGGAGGAGGGCACTTTTCGTCCCATTCTGGACATAAAGTGTCTCAATCAATTCCTCAGGGTTCCGTCCTTCAAGATGGAGACCATCCGTTCTATTCTTCCTTTGGTCCAAAAGGGTCAGTTCATGATGACCATATATATGAAGGACATGTATCTTCATGTTCCTATTTACAGGGATCATTACCAGTATCTAAGGTTTGTCTTCCTGGACAAACATTTCCAGTTTGTTGCCCTTCCTTTTGGCCTTGCTACAGCGCCTAGAATTTTTACAAAGGTTCTGGTGGCTCTTCTGGCAGTGGTGAGGCCCCCTTGTTCCAGATACAAGGGTTTGTTTCTTGGGAACAATCATAGATTTCTTGTCCATGAAGATTTTTCTAACGGACGTCAGAAAATCCAAGCTTCATGTTTCTTGGTTGTCTCTCCAGTCTGCTATTCGTCCATCTGTGACTCAATGCATGGAGGTGATTGGACTGATGGTGGCCTTCTTGAACATTATTCCTTTTGCTCGGTTCCATTTGAGAACTCTGCAGCTATGCATGCTCAGTCAATGGAACGTGGACCACTCAGATCTCTCGCAGAAGATAAATTTGGATTCCCCCACAAGAGGCTTCTTTCTCATGGTGGGTTTCACATTACCATCGGTCTTGGGGCACATGCTTCCTGAGTCTTTCCTGGGTGATTGTGACCATGGACGCCAGCCTGTTAGGCTGGGGAGCAGTTTGGGGTTTCTTAAAGACAACAGGGTCTGTGGACTCCAGAGGAGTCGTCTCTTCCAATAAACATCTTGGAGTTGTGAGCATTTTTCTATGCTTAAATAGCTTGGCCTCAACTAGCTTTCGTCAGATTTCAGTCAGACAACATCACCTCGTGGCCTACATCAATCACCAGGGAGAAATTTGGAGTCTCACGATTGCCATCTCTCTGCCATCCACTTAACAGGAATGGACAACTAGGAGGCGGATTTTCTAAGCAGGCAGACTTTTCATCCCAGAGAGTGGGCTCTTCACCCAGAGGTTTTCACAATGATAACTCTCAGGTGGGAGGTTCCAGAGTTGGATTTTATGGCGTTTCGTCAAAAAGATTCCAAAGTACGGTTCAAGGTCAAGAGATCCTCAAGCCGTTCTGGTAGATGCTCTAGCGGTTCCTTGGAGCTTCAACATAGCATATCTGTTTCCTCAGTTTGTAATGCTTCCACGAGTAATTGCTCGCATCAAACAGGAGAAAGTTTCTGTGATTCTCTTAGCTCTTGCATGGCCTTGCACGATCTGGTTTGTGGATCTGGTGACAATGTAATCTTTTCTGCCGTGGAGGTTACCTTTCAGGAAGGACCTTCTACTTCAGGGTCCCTTTCTTCATCCAAATCTGGTTTCTCTGAAGCTGACTGCTTGGAGATTGGACGTCTAAGCTTGTCTAGACGTGGCTTTTCTGAGAAAGTCATAGATACTATGCTTCAGGCTCGTAAACCGGTTACCTTCATTGGTGTGATTCAAAAGGTTTTTTTTTTTTTTGGAACAAAGTAAGGGTTCCTCGAATTTTGGCTTTTCTTCAGGAGGGCCTGGAGATGGATTTGTCAGTCAGTACTTTGAAGGGTCAGATTTCTGCTCTGTCTAGTTCTGCCAGATGTTCAGTCTTTTGTTCAGGCCTTGGTCAGAATCAGGCTTGTGTTTAAATCTGTTGCTCCTCCTTGGAGTCTTAACCTTGTTCTTCGAGTTTTGCAGCAGGCTCCATTTGAGCTGATGCATTCTGTTAGTATTTAAAGGGACAGTCAACACCAGAATTTTTGTTGTTTAAAAAGAAATATAATTTATTACCCATTCCCCAGTTTTGCAAAACTAACAATGTTATAGAAATACACTTTTTACCTTTGTGATTACCTTGTATATATGCCTCTGCAAACTGCCCCCTTATTTCAGTTCTTTTGACAGACTTGCATTTTAGCCAATCAGTGCTATCTCCAAGGTAACTTCACGTGCATGAGCTCAATGTTATCTATATGAAACACATGAACTAATGCTCTCTAGTGGTCATAATGCATTCAGATTAGAGGCAGTCTTCAAGGTTTAAGAAATTAGCATATGAACATCCAAAGTTTAGCTTTTAACTAAGAATACCAAGAGAACAAAGCAAAACTGGTGATAAAAGTAAATTGGAAAGTTGTTTAAAATTACGTTCCCTATTTTAATCATGGAAGTTTTTTTTGGACTTGACTGTCCCTTTAAATTTCTATCTTAGATAATATCAAGAAAGGTTTCCAGCACTCCAATATTTAAAAGGCAATTTTATTGAATATAGCAACGTTTTGGGGTCACAGCTCCTTACTCATGCTCATGAAGCATGAGTAAGGGGCTGTGACCCCGAAACGTTGCTATATTCAATAAAATTGCCTTTTGAATATTGGAGTGCTAGAGACCTTTCTTGCTATTATCGACATTTGGAGGGTTGAGGCGGTACCCTTGGCCTTACGTGCACCCTCATCCTCTGTGCTGTGCTCATTTGGGACTTTTTTTTTTTTTTAAATTTCTATCTTGGAAGGTCTTGTTTCTTCTTGCTATTTCTTCTGCTTGCAGAGTTTCTGAACTTTCGGCTCTGCAGTGTGATTCTCCTTACCTTATTTTTCATGCTGATAAGGTGGTCCTTTATACTAAGCTAGGGTTTCTCCCTAAGGTAGTGTCAGATTGCAATATTAATCAGGAAATTGTTGTTTCTTCTTCCCAGAAGGAACATCTTTTGCATAACTTAGATGTTGTGCGTGCTCTTAAATTTTACCTTCAAGCAACTTTTTTCGTCAGAAAAAAATTTCAACAGACTTCTGCCCTGTTTGTTGTTCTCTGGTAAGTGTAGGGGTCAGAAGGCCACTTCTACCACTCTTTCTCTCTGGTTGAGAAGTGTTATCCGGTTAGCTATTGAGACAGCTGGACAGCAGCCTCCTGAGAGAATTACGGCTCATTCCATTAGAGCGGTTTCATCTTCATGGGCTTTCAAAAATGAAGCTTCTGTGGAGCAAATCTGTAAGGCGGCCAGTTGGTCCTCTTTACATATTTTTTTCCAAATTCTACAAATTTGATTCTTTTGCCTCAGCTGAGACTTCTTTTGGGAGAAAAGTTCTTCAAGTGTTGGTGACTTCAGTTTAGGTTGCCTGTCTTGTTTTCCTTCCCTAGTCATTCTGTGTCCTCTAGCTTGGGTATTGGTTCCCACTAGTAATTTGAATGTTTCGTGGACTCTATGCCATAGGAAAGAAAACAAATTGTTTGCTTACCTGATCCATTCATTTATATCTGGGCATAGAGAGTCCATGACCCACCCTTGTTTAAATTCAGACGACAGTTTTTTTGTACAAACCTCAGGCACCTCTATATACTTGATATTTCTTTTTCCGTTCCCTTTGGCCTAATGACTGGGGGTTATGGGTAAGGGAAGTGATACTTAATAGCTGTGCTGGGGTGCACTTTGCTACCTCCTGCTGGCCAGGAGTGAATATCTCATTAGTAATTAGAATGTTTTGTGGAGTCTATATGCCCGGAAAGAAAGAAATTTATCAGGTAAGCATAAATTTTGTTTTTCTTTGTTCTCATGCTATCATTATTTGAAATGCAAGAATGTAAGCTTAGGAGCCAGCCCATTTTTGGTTCAGCACCAGGGTAGCGCTTCTTGATTGGTGGCTAAATTTAGCTACTAATCAGCAAGCGCTATCCAGGGTACTAAACCAAAAATGCTCCAGCTCCTTAGCTTAGATTCCTGCTTTTTAAATAAAGATAGCAAGAGAATGAAGAAAATTGATAATTGGAGTAAATTAGAAAGTTGCTTAAATTGCATGCTCTATTTGAATCATGAAAGAAAAAATTTGGGTTTAGTATCCCTTTAATCTTGACTATTCTCGTTTGACTGCATTTGATTGAGAATCCTTTCTTAAAGGGACACTGAACCCAAATTTTTTCTTTTGTAATTCAGAAAGAGCATGCAATTTTAAGCAACTTTCTAATTTACTCCTATTATCAATTTTTCTTTGTTCTCTTGCTATAATTATTTGAAAAAGAAAGCATCTAAGCTTTTTTTTTTGGTTTCAGTACTCTGGACAGCACTTTTTTATTGGATGAATTTATCCACCAATCAGCAAGGACAACCCAGGTTGTTCACAAAATGGGCCGGCATCTAAACTTACATTCTTGCATTTCAAATAAAGATACCAAGAGAATGAAGAAAATTTGATAATAGGAATAAATTAGAAAGTTGCTTAAAATTTCATGCTCAATCTTAATCACGAGAATTTTTTTGGGTACAGTGTCCCTTTAAGCTGCTGTGCGGTTCAACAAAACCCAATTTGCAAGTGAGAGAAAATGGTATGGTGTTAAATGATAGATGATATTTTTACTTAACAAATGGTAGTAAAGAGCCATTGAACGCGTGACTTTGCTGATTGAATGCAAAGTAAGCCCAGCAGTAAATCAACAAATTCTAGATATCTTTTGTATTTTTGTATGTCAACCTGTTATAGAAGGCAAGTTATAAGAGAACCTATATTTTAGCTAGAAGTACATCTTTGTATCCATGAATTAATTTTGTACTGGCCAGATTTAGCGCTGTTAACTTTTTTCCACTGTTTGATTATTGATATATAAATGATCTACTTTTATTTTGAGTAGAAAAATAATTTCCTTTAAGGGAATTACCAGCTATGTACTTTCTTAAAATTAATGGAATTATTTTATTTTTTGCCCAGTCAACAAAAGTAGTTTTTGTATATTTTGTCTTGCCTTATGATGCTTTATATGTACAGTTTCTGAGTTAATATGCAGAGATTTATAATTGATCTCATATTGACGGACACAGTGATACACTATAGCAAGTGATAGGTAGCAGGTTGATACCTGATACAGGGGAATTTAGACTACAGATATAAGCACCTTAGAAAATACATTGCTTCGCTGCCTGGTAGACAACAGTACAAAACCTACTCGAGCCCTCAAAAACATAAATTTGGATTATTAACTGTGCACACAAGACAGACAGGCGGACTAATAAATTAATGTGCACATGACGTTCTCTTTTCTTGTGTTTTTATTCTGTGATGGTCTGCAAAAAGCCAATTTGAATGTAATAATAATGTTTTAGCACATACATCATTCTGCTGGAATATCTAGTAAAAACAAATTATTAGACTACTGTTAGTAAGGAAGCATAAAAAATAGATCAAAGGTTTTGTGCAGCAAACACTAAACGATTGGAACAGACAACATAGTTTGTTACCAACAATATATTAGATGATCTATTTTAGTCCATTAAATAACTGTATAAGGTTATTTGGGTCATGGTCAGTGTAGTTTGGCTATTGGATAACAATTGCCGTAAAAAGAATGTTAATTTGTTTTAAAAATGTTAAAGCTGATATGTTATTCTGTAGCAACACAACAGAAATGTCTTGTAATTAGAAGCTGTTTACTGTCCCTTTAAAGGGACACTCAAGTCAAAATGAAACTTTCATTATTCAGATAAAACACACAATTTTAAACAACTTTCCAATTCACATCCATTATCCAAATGTGCACAATCTTTTTATATGCACACTTTCTAAGGCACCTACTGAGCATGGACAGGATTCATAGAATATATGCATTTTGTGATTGGCTGATGGCTGTCACATGATAATGCAGTGGGAGTGGAAATAGAACTAAATTTATTTTCTTTTTAATATGGATTTACAGACTATGCTATTCTACTGTTTTTACTATCCCTTTAAGGTTCTAGCTTCAGCTATATTTGTAATATTGTTGAGTTTTTACTTCCTTTAAAAACTGTGTTGTACAATAGAAATAATAATAGTGTTATAAGATTGAGCATGAAACAAAGACAGCTATGAAAAATGTTAAAAGCAACAAGGAGCTAACTCAATTAGAGAGGCTCTATATTCCAATTTAAAGATGATATTGTTTTTCCATTGGAGTATAATTAGAACCTATATGTCTTACTGGCTGCAGCCGTGGATGATGGACATCTTGTATTGCATTGTAATATTGTTCTATTGATGTCACTTGTATATACTCATTCATCTTACGTTTGTGTGTAACCGACAATCAATAAATCTATAGTTCACATCTCACTTCTAAACTATGCAATTTGTACACAAAAAATACATTAATCAGAACGTTTATGATTTCAATTTAGTGTTTGTTACCATTGCCCACAGTTAATTATGAAATGATGCAAAGTAATAGGAAATTAATCATTTTACACATTTCATTCATTTGTGTATTTGTTTTAATTTGCTAAGAATATAACTTCAGGCACATTTAGGCAATTATCAATATTGAGTCACTTACCATGTTTTATTTTTGTATTGTTACATATATTTTACCTCTTTATAGATGTGCTCTCCCCCCCCAAGAAAAACAACAACTTGTAAAAGCACTTTCCTTTTGTTTTTATCCAATCCTGTTAATATAATTTAATATATTTGGGATATGAGTGGTTCATTTAAAGGGACAGTGAAATTAAAATGAAACTTTCATGATTTAGATAGAGCATGCAATTTTGAACAATATTCCAATTTACTTATAATATTCAGTTTGTTTTGTTCTCTTGGTATCCTTTGTTGCTCAGGAGCAGCAGTGCACTACTGGAAACTATCTGAAGACATATGGGGGATCCAGTGACACAAGTTTTATATATATATGCAACCCCCTATCCAGTGCATCGCTGCTCATGAGTCTACATAAGTAAGCTCATCAACAAAAGATATAAAGAGAATGTAGCATATTTAATTATAGCGGTAAATGGGAAAGTTGTTAAAAATTGCATTTCCTTTCCGAGTCATGAAAGTTTAATTTTAACTTTACTATCCCTTTTAATTCAAACTGCTGTTCTTTTATTTGATTGGATGCCGTAGAAGTGGAAGCTAAAAACCACCCGAGTTGAATAAAAAATAATTAATAGGAGAGCAGTATGCTGCAATTGTTGTTTACATTATGTAACTTGCATGTACTTTCCACCAACTCAACAAACCTTTGTGTGTCTAGAAGACTTTTCAAAGATGATGGTATTTGTAATGACCTCACTGTAGATCAGACATCCTCAAACTTGGCCCTCCAGAGGTTTTGGAACTACATTTTCCATAATGCTCAGCCAGTCTCTTAAAGGGACATTAAACCAATTTTTTTTTTTTATTCAGATAAAGCATGGGATTTTAAATACATTTTCAATTTACTTATTATCTAATTATTAATTTTCTGTTATCTAATTTGTTTTGTTCTCTTGGTATTCTTCGTTGAACAGGATACCCAGGTAGGGTCAGGAGCTGCTCATTGTTGTCTGCACATACATGCCTCATATAATTGGCTCACCCAATGCATTTAGCTAACTGAGTAGTACATTGCTGCTTGTTTAAAAAGATAGATAATGCCTTTACTACCCATTTCCCAGCTTTGCACAAAAAACATGGTTATATTGGCATACTCTATAACCTTTAAACCTCTAAATGTCTGTTTGTTTCTAAGTCCCTAAAGACTCGTGATCACATGCTTTTGTATTTGCTTTTCACATCAGGGGAAGCTAGTTCATGTGAACCATATAGATAACATTGTGCTGACGCCCAGGGATTCTAAAAACACAGCACTAATTGGCTTAAATGCAAGTCAATAGATAAAGTCATGTGATCAGGGGGCAGTCAGAAGATGCTTAGATACAAGGTAATCACAGAGGTAAAAAGTGTATTAATATAACCATGTTTTCTGTGCAAAACTGGGGAATGGGTAATAAAGGGATTATCTATCTATCTTTCAAACAATAACACATTTTGAGTTGACTGTCCCTTTTAGTACATTTGAAAATAGAAGTTAATTGGAAAGTTTGTTAAAATTGTATTCTCTAGTTTGGAAAGCTCTGCTCTAGAGTTTGTCTGAACTGTACTGTGAAGACTGCCAGTTAACTTCATAGCTACCTTTATATTACATTGATTCTAAGTAACATAACTTAATAACTGAACTTTTGTTAAAACTTTCTTACTATGAACACAATAAATTACACAAGAAGAGTCAAAAAAAAAAAAATAATTGTATTCTCTATCTGAATAATTAAAGAAGAAGTTTGGGTTCCACGTTCCTTTAATATTAAAAATTAAGATTGCATAATAAAAGTATTAAAGGCACAGTAAAGTCAGAACTAAACACTCATGATTCAGATAGAGCATGCAATTTTAAACCACTTTCCAATTTACTTCTTTTAACAAATTTGCTTTATTGTCTTGGTAAACCTCGTTAGTCTCAGGAGCAGGAGTGAGCTATCATTGCTTGTCATTGGCTCAAATCGGGTGAGCCAATGCCAATAAGCATATATGTGCAGCCACCATCAAGATCCCAGTAGTGCACTTTACTCTCCCTTTAAATGCCTTTCATGATCTATAAAAACTAGTAATGGTAATAGAATATTTTCTAAAATCAATCATCTGCTGCCCTTGGCAGCCAGTTTATCTGCTGTTTAAGAAGCAGAGCGCTAAAGCCAATCAGAAGTTATAATGTTTGTTGCCTTTGGGTAGAAGCCAGTGTGAGCGTGTGCCTTCAGTCTGTAGAAAGGGAAAAATTACTGCCCTGCAGGGAGGATGAAACCTAAAGTAAATGAGGGTACATGGGGGTTGGTTTAATAAAATATTCAATTAACATACCTTTTGTATTTAAAGGGATACTGAACCCAAATGTTTTTCTTTCATGATTTGGGTAGACCAGGCAATTTTAAGCAACTTTCTAATTTACCCCTATTATCATTTTTTCTTCATTCTCTTGGTATCTTTCTTTTAAGAAGCAGGAATGTAAGCTTATGAGCCGGCCCATCTTTGGTTCAGCACCTGGGTAGCTCTTGCTGATTGGTGGCTAAATGCAGCCCCCAATCAACAAGTGCTATCCAAGGTGCTGAACCAAAAATGGTCTGGCTTGTATGCTTACATTCCTGCTTTTTTAAATAAGGATACCAAGTGATTGAAGAAAAATTGATAATAGGAGTAAATTAGACAATTGCTTAAAACTGCAAGCTTTTTCTGAATCATGACAGAAAAAAATGGGGTTCAGAATCCCTTTAAGCTTTTTATGCTGCAATTTTAAAGGGACTGGTTTTCTGCCTTTAAGAATGTTATATGTGAAATATTTCTTGTACTTCTACTCCTAAGGCATATATTGATATTTTCCTTTTTTTTTCTTTACATGACAATTTGTTAATATACTTCCTTCCTTGGAAATAAAAACGTATAACAACAATCTTCTAGATCTATACTATACTGCATTAGTAAACGTTATATATAACTGGATCTCCTACAAAAAGACTGAGCACATCATTTCTTGCGTTTATACTCATGGATGACATTTGCTTTTTGTAGGATAGCTGTGTTTTCAGTGCACGTGCTGCATGATGAGAGGATAGTTATTGTTGCAGAACAGAGACCTGATTCTACAGAAGAGGATAGTTTCCAGTGGATGAGCAGAGTTCTTCAGGTAAAGCGGATGTGACTCTAGAAATGACAAATAGATCCAGAATCGTATTGACTTATTTTGTTATATTTAGCGATGCTATTATGAGAATAGTATCCTTTATTGCTGTGTAATTGAAATCTGTAACTGATTTGTCAATACAGCAAGCTCACAGCTCCTTAGTCAATATAGTAATAATTTCTTCAGCCAATCAGGGACCAGGTCTAATTTCATAGGAATTGTTTTTAACAAAATAGAGAGAGGGGATGGGAGGAGTCTTGCTTGCAAATACATTCTTGTGTTGCAATGTAAGACATATAATGTGATCACTTATTTTTTATTCATTTCAACTTTTTAAATTGTTTATAATTTATTCTTTTGAATGCATAGTAGGATATATCGTCCTCTTTAACCAACTACATTTTAGGTGTTCCTTGTTATACATACATCAAATAATATAATATAATAAGACAGCGTTGGATAAGTTCAGTAATGTTTTATATCATTGCTTAATATAGAAAGACTTTTTATGCAGATAATCTCGCAAGGACATGTCCAAGTTTTACTTAAAAATCTAGTTTAAAACGCCTAATTAAATACAACTATACATGCATAATAAACTAGTTCAAATGAAAAAATCAAACACTTAAAGGGATACTAAACTAATTTTTTTATTTCATGATTCAGATAGAGCATGAGATTTTAAGCAACTTTCTAATTTACTCCTATTATCAATTTTTCTTTGTTCTCATGCTATCTTGATTTGAAAAAGCAGTGCTGTAAGCTTTAGAGCCAGCCCATTTTTTTGTTCAGCATCTGGGTAGCACTTGCTGATTTGTGGCTAAATGTAGCAAACCAATTAGCAAGCGCTACCCAGGTGCTGAACTAAAAAATGGGCCGGCTCCTAACCTTTCATTACTGCTTTTTCAAATCAAGATAACATGAGAACAAAGAAAAATGGATACTAGTAGTAAATTAGAAAGTTGCTTAAAATTGCATGCTCTATCTGAATCATGAAAGAAAAAGTTTGGAGTTAGTGTCCCCTTAAAGGGATAGGAGACCCAAAAATGTTGTTTTGTGATTCAGACAGAGCATACCATTTAAAAAAAGTTTCCAATTTACTTCTATTATCAAATGTGCTTTGTTCCAATGGTATTGTTTGTTGATAACTAGGTTGGTGTCGGAGCATTACATGGCAGGAAATAGTGCTGCCATCTAGTGCTTTTGCACATGGATAACATTCTTGCAAAACTGCTGCCATATAGTGCTCTTGCAAATGTATAACATTCTTGCAAAACTGCTGCCATATAGTGCTCCAGAAATGGGCCAGCTCCTAAGCATACATCCCTGCTTTTCAACAAAAGATACCAAGAAAACAAAGAAAATATGATAATATAAGTCAATTTGAAAGTTGTTTAAATTGCATGCTCTATCTGAATAATGAAAGAAAGGTTTTGGGTTTCATATCCCCATGTTTACTTATGCTGTGAATCTGGCCAGTCTCACTACACAACGCGTTTCAGGGACACACCTCTTACTCAGGTGTAGTTTTTGTATTGTAGAATTGTGTACACATGTATACTGGGAGTTTATACCATTAGTGAATAGCTTAATACACTTAATCATTTGCTGCTTCTGGTTGATATCATTTTCTCTTATATTTATTTTTACTTTAGGCTATTGACAGTATACACCAAGTTGGAGTTTACTGTTTAGCATTGGTACCAGCAAACACTCTTCCCAAGACCCCTTTAGGTGGTATTCACCTATCAGAGACCAAGCAACTGTTCCTGGAGGGATCACTGCATCCATGTAATGTGCTAATGTGCCCACACACATGTGTAACAAACCTGCCTAAACCAAGGCAAAAACAACCAGGTGAGACCAGTGCTCTATAATACTTGAAGCTTTTTCTCACTGAATAGTCTTGTATGAATATAATCTAAAGGAATTTGTTCCTGTTAAGATTTTGCTAATACATAATATAATAACTGTATTCAAATGTATTTGTACTGTTCATATGTACATATGAAAGAGCATTATTGTTTTCCTGAAGAAATGAGAAGTAAAATGTGTTTAAACTGAATCTAGTACAGCAGTATTAGTTTTGCGTTTCCTAATGCTTATTGGTTAATAGGTACTTCCTGTTAATGCTGATTGGGTGAGAGGTACTTCCTAACAATACTTATTGGCTGATACGCACTACTTGTTAAATCTCTTGTGTAGAAATCTTTTCATCACAGAACATATTCTTCCACCCTAAAAAGTATTACTATTATTAAAATAAAAATGATCAAACAAGTTTACTAATTACCAGAGATTCCTTTTAAAGGGATACTAAACTCAAATTTTGTATTTAATGATTCAGATAGAGCATGCAATTTTAAGCAACTTTTTAATGTACTCCTATTATCAATATTTCCTTGTTCTCTTTTCTTTATTTGAAAACAAGGTAGGTGTCTGTAGCCACCAATAAGCAAGTGCTACCCAGGTGCTGAACCAAAAATGGGACGACTCCTAATCTTTACATTCCTGCTTTTCAAATAAAGATAGCAAGAGAATGATAATAGGAGTACATTAGAACGTTGCTTAAATTTGATGTTCTATCTGAATCATTAGAACCAATTTGGGTTTAATATCCCTTTAAAGGGCCATAGAACTGAAACTTAAAATGCACAGTATCATCCAAGCTTACTGTCTGCAAAACAAATCAGCTAATTGTTAGAATACAGATCTAGCTTCTGCACAAAATAGGAACGTGTTTTTTTTTTTATAATACAAAGAAACATATATATATATATATATATAGTGAAATATTTACTACATAAGTACTACAGATGCTGGACTAGAAGTGATGCAGTTACATATAACTAGTTCAATAACATGCAGATTCTTCACTTAGAAATTGGCCCTGCCTCTGTGATGGTGGGGAACTTGGTCTCTGGGAAGAGGATCGCACAAGCAAGTGGACGGGATCTGGGACAGATAGAAGACAATGATCAGGCCAGAAAGGTAAGAGTGAGTTGCAGATACTTTTAGACATATCTTGTTTGGCTGTTCCTACAGTTATTTGTCTCTCTAGTATACAAATATTTAAGGAAAAAAGCAAGTTGATTGTGCTATGACCAGAAGGTTTAAAAAAATGTGTTTGTTTTTCCTTAACATTGCTGTGATGATGAAGTCAATGAGCGTAATGTTATTATTTCCAGATACATTTTGGAAATTGTGGCCGGACTGTTCACCGACGGACATTTGTCCGACTGACATTTGTGCGACGAATAAAAATCCGACAGACAAATGTCCGTCGGATAACAGTCCGGCTACAGGCAAATGTGTCTGATTCTACGCATTCTGTCCGCTAACCGTTAAAAGCACGTCGCGGGGGGTGGGACACATGGTTAGGTTTACAGAGGCACTGATTAGAACAGAAATATCTGGAACGTATCTGCCCCTCGGCCGAATGTATGTCCACTCGGAATATAGTTTCTCGGACACATGTCTGACCGACAAATGTGCATCAGCATTCTGTCCGAGAACCATTGGAAATATCATTTAAAACAGGATATTTGCCTTTAAGAGACATAAAGCCCAAAACTGAAATGGTAATAAATACATTTAAATCCTGAACAGAAGCTTTATGGAACAAACCATTTTTAACAACTTTCCAATTTACTTCTATTATCAAATTTGCTTCATTCTCTTGGTTTTGGGTGAGCCAATGACAATCATTTACTTTAATGAGTCAGAGCAGCAATTTTAAGCAACTTTCTATTTACTCCCATTATCAATTTCTCTTTATTCTCTTGCTATCTTTATTTAAAAAGTAGGAATGTAAAGCTTTGGAGCAGGGCAATTTTAAGTTCAGCACCCTGGATAGCGCTTGCTAATTGGTGGCTACATTTAGCCACCAATAAGCAAGCATAACCCAGGTTCTGAACCAAAAATGGGACTTCTCCTAAGCTTTACATTCCTGCTTTTTAAATAAAGATAGAGAATGAAGAAACATTGATAATAGGAGTAAATTAGAAAGTTGCACTCCTTAAAGTAAAATTTTTTACTTTCCCGTTAAAATGAAAGATGATTTTTTTTTACAGTACAGTGTCATTTTAAAAATGATCCAGGCTTTAAAATCATTGTATTATATAGTGAACTAACACTTTTTTTTATGATCTTTAAAAAAAAAAATAACCCATTGTGCTATTAGCAGCAGGTCTATTTTAAAGAGATTATCGCTTTTCTTTACTGTCTTTGCAAAATAATTATTAGATCTTATGTCGCCTGCTTTTGAAAACTGGCTGTATAAATTAATATAAGCTATTTAATTATTCATCTTCTATTTTCTTAATTAAGATTACCCTAATTAAGTTGTAATGAGACTGGAAGGCTTGTGATAATAGAGAATCCTATTATAGGATGAAAGCTTTCTGCATCTTCACATCCAAACCAGATTGGCGTTGAGGTTCCATAACAGATTTACCCGCATTGTGATGCACTTTTAGTTTCTAATCCCTCTCAGGCACAACGTTTATTGCAGACACTGTGATAACATTCCAGAGCCGTGTTGTCTCAAACGAAGGACATCAAATGATTGGGGATATGACTCATACAAATAAACAAGTGGATTTGATTATGTTTTCAGATAGAAGAGGCAGCACGTGAATAGAATAAGCTGATGGAAGGAGGGAGAGCTCAGACAGATAATGTAGATATAGGATTGTAGTCTTTAGGGGTGTGTGTACAGTAAATATAGCAAAGTCTGGATGATTTAATGCATTTTCTGACCTTTATACTTAGTTTGCTAAGGGAATCGTGCATTTAGAAACCTAGTGTCAAATTGCTTAAAGGGACAAGAAACCACACATTTTTCTTTAATTATTCAGTCAGAACATGTGATTTTAAACAACTTTCCAATATTTTCTTCATTCTCTTGGGGGTCAATTTATCATGATACGGCAGAGAGGGGCGTACATATGCGCCCCTATCCGCCGCAGCTAGCTGCTGCCGGAATTCAGCATTGCACAAGAACACAATTTTGCACTCTTGTGCAATGCCACACACAGCCAATCACACGTGGGCAGGAGCTGTCAATCAGCCCGTTCGGATGAGACCGGGGAGATTGAAATTTGCCACCTAAGGAGTGGCGAAGAGGTTAGGGAAGCAGCGATCTGATGACTGCTCTTTCATAAATGCAGACTGCAGGTTCTCCTGTAAGAACCTGCAGTTGTGGGGGGGGGGGGGGGGGCGAAGGCTAGCGAATCCTTTGATAAATCGACCCCTTGGTGTCTTTAGTTGAAAAACATAGCTTGGTAGGCTCAGGAACAGCAGTGCATTACTGGGAGCTGCTGATTGGTGTCTGCACCTAAATGCCTCTTTTCATTGGTTCACCAGATCTGTTCAGATAGCTCCCAGTAGTGCATAGCTGCTCCTTCAACAAAGTATACCCAGAGAATGATACAAATTTGATAATAGAAGTATATTGGAACGTTGTTTAAAATCACATGCCCTATCTGGTTCATGAAAGAAACATTTTGGGTTTTATATCCCTTTATCAACTTGCCGGCATGGAGAGAAATCACACAATTGTTTTGGAGCATTATATTATAATGTATGTTTGTCTCCTTCATATACAGAGTCCCTTTTAGCGAGATAAACAGCAATCAATCTAAAATTTGCCTAAATTTATGTGACTTCTTAGTTAATCTCGCCGTACCAGAATATGTTGGTAATTTATTACTAACTAAATAAATACATAAATAATATTAGGGCATATGTTTAAATGACCATAATAGTCAATATTAAAATGTGCGAGTTGCATTTCAGTTGTGAATGGAAGAATTTTATATTTGCTTCAGTAACATTACTTCTAGCAAAAGCTACCACTTTTTCAGCATTATACGCACATATGAGGGGTTCACCCACATGCAAACACTACCCCTTCTCAGAGAACTAGCGGTGGTTTGTATCAAGTCAGAAATGTCTGTTTGCCTCGTATAAAGGCGTCACTTTTACTGCTAAACTAGTAATTCGTTTTAATAGAAGCGTTTTTGCTAATGGAAGTATATTGCAGAAATTCTTCTATTTAAAGCTAAAAATGTACTCATGCACATTTCAGTTTTGACTATGCTCTCCTGGATTCTTCATTTGTATTCATCTTGCCAGCTAGAAGTGATAGACTACACATTTTTTGATATCTCAGGGATTTCCGTACTAACATTCTTTGATTACTCAGTGCTGCTTTGTAAGGATTATCCTTGTATCTCTAGCTGCATTATCTAGCATTGACTATCAGCCATGTCTTCATTAGGCAGAGTACAATAAATAAATATTTAAATATATAGTGAAAGATGACATGAGATCACTGCAAATATAATGTGATAACAAAATTAAAAAAATTCACATGGTACTATCATATGTCATTATTTTTGGATATTGAAGTTCCTGAAAAATGTTTTGAAGGAATTAAATAGTAACATAGTAGATGAGGTTGAAAAAAAGTCCATTGAGTTCAACCTATACAAATCTTTATATACTTACAATAAAAGCTTCAGTTGAGCTTAAATTAATCCCATTAAAAAAGGTGATGCATTTAATACAAACTATTATATCCCTGAATTCTGTTTCGAGCCAGAAATGTATCTAAACCATTTTTAAATGTATCTTAGTTATTGGCATTTACTACCTCCTTAAGTAATGAGTTCCACTATTTTATTGCTCTTACAGTGAAAAAACTTTTAAATTGCTGGAGATTAAATCTCCTTTCCTCTAGCCTTAAATTGTGACCTCTTGTCACAAACAATTTTCTTTCCTAAGATATGGTGAGTCCACAACGCCATCAATCACTAGTGGGAATATCACTCCTAACCAGCAGGAGGAGGCAAAGAGCACCACAGCAAAGCTGTTAAGTATCACTCCCCTTCCCACAAACCCCAGTCATTCTCTTTGCCTTTGTCAATGGAGGAGGTGAAGTTTTGGTGTCTGAAGAAAATTGGATTTCTTTTGCTACAAGCAAGATTTTTTTGGGTCTAGCCATACTCCACATTAGTCTCTTCAGTAGGGCAGTGGTGGCTTTAAAGCAGTTAGGAACTTGTGAGATGGGCCTCGCTGCGTTTTCCTAACATTTTGCTGCCCTAGTATAGAAAGCCAGAGTAGGTTTACTCTGTTCTTTCTTTTTCCACAGGTCTATGTAACGAGTGGTGTCCTTTCACACCATGTGAGCTGTCTACCTGCCAGACAGCGGGAATTGCAGGTATGGGCTGTTTGTCTTCTAGGTTGGGAGACTGGCACTAGGAAATATTTGACTGCAATACTTATTGGGACAGATTAATCCTTTGGGAAAGGATTTTATTTGGCAGAGGCAGGCACTTGTATATGTGGAGACATGTGGGGATTATCCCTGGTGTTGTGGGAATTATTATCTGAGGCTGTTGGTTACTTTTGCACCCTCATTTTAACTATTAGTGGAGAGGGCTCAGACATTCATCTCTTTACTGCAGTTATGTGAGTTTGGATGACCCAGAACTCGCTGGGTGAGCTTGTTACCCTTATCTACATTAATCATAGTTTTTATATCTACAAATGCTTGTAGATTTGTTATTCTAGCACTTTCTTGTATTGCAGTGTTTTAAAAACCTTAGAAATATACTGCGATGCACACACACATATATATATATATTGTCTGAGCTGGTAAGGGTTAGCAAGTATCCTTACCTGTGTTATCATGTTTGTGTGAATTTCCACTTGTTTGGACTGCTGGAGATGTTGTTTAAAATTCTGTGGCTGTTGTTAAAATGAAGCGCATTGCTAATTCCAGCTGCACACTTCATTTCTTTGTTGTTTGTGTAAACCCGCCTTCTTCTTAGGAGATGAGGAGGATGATAGCGGAAGGGCACATGCTTCCGGAGACCTTCCTGGGTGATCGTGTCCGCGGATACCGGCCCACTGGGCTGGGAATCAGTCTGGGAATGGTTAAAGGCGCAGGGATTATGAACTCAGGATGAGTCTGCTCTCCCCTTAAACATCTTGGAGTTGAGAGCGATTTACATTGCTCTGTTGGCTTGGCCTCTTTTCTCCTTAGCCCAGTTTATTAGATTCCAGTCTGACAATTTCTCCTCAGTGGCTTACATCAATCACCAGGGAGGAACTCAGAGTTCCTTAGCCATTAAGGAGGTGGCTCGGATTATTCAGTGGGCGGAAGCTCACAATTGTTGTCTATCTGCCTTCCTCATTCCAGGAGTGCACTACTGGGAAGCGGACTTCCTGAGCAGACAGACATTTTTCCTGGGGAGTGGGACACTCCTTCCGGAGGTGTTCTCCAGGTTAACCCTCTATTGGGGGAGGCTGGAGTTAGATCTGTTGGCAGCTTGGCAGAACACCAAGCTTCCAAGGTACGGTTTTTAGTGATCTGCGGGCCGCCCTGAAAGATGCTCTGGCGGTTCCTTGGGATTTCAGTCTGGTATCTGTTTCCTTCATTTGCACGCCTTCTACGAGTCATTGCTTGTATTTCAGGAGAGAGCATCGGTAATTCTAATGCTCCTGCATGGCTCGCAGGATCTGGTATGCATACCTAGTGTAGATGTCATCACTTGCACCCTGGAAGTTGCCTCTGAGGGAGGATCTTCTAACTCAGGGTCCTTTCCTCCTTCCAAATCTAATTTCTCTGAAGCTGACTGCTTGGAGATTGAACGATTTGTCTGTCTAAGCGTGGTTTTTCTGAGTTAGTCATTGAGATCATGCTTCAGGCTCTTAAGCCTGTTACTAGGATGGTTTTCCTTGAGGTATGACGCAGATACCTTTTCTCTTGTTAAGTGTATCCAGTCCACGGATCATCCATTACTTGTGGGATATTCTCCTTCCCAACAGGAAGTTGCAAGAGGATCACCCACAGCAGAGCTGCTATATAGCTCCTCCCCTAACTGTCATATCCAGTCATTCTCTTGCAAGCCTCAACCAAGATGGAGGTCGTAAGAGGAGTGTGGTGTTTTATACTTAGTTTATTCTTCAATCAAAAGTTTGTTATTTTTAAATGGTGCCGGAGTGTACTGTTTATCTCAGGCAGTATTTAGAAGAAGAATCTGCCTGCGTTTTCTATGAGGAGTGAGGTAACTTCAGAGAGGGAATGGCGTGCAGGTTTTCCTGCAATAAGGTATGTGCAGTTAATATTGTTCTAGGGATGGAATTTGCTAGAAAATGCTGCTGATACCGAACTAATGTAAGTAAAGCCTTAAATGCAGTGATAGCAACTGGTATCAGGCTTATTAATAGAGATACATACTCTTATAAAAATGTAATATAAAACGTTTGCTGGCATGTTTAATCGTTTTTATATGTATTTGGTGATAAAACTTATTGGAGCCTAGTTTTTTTCCACATGGCTGGCTTGAATTTTGCCTAGAAACAGTTTCCTTAGGCTTTCCACTGTTGCAATATGAGTGGGAAGGGCCTATTTTAGTGCTTTTCTGTGCAGCTAAAATTACTGACACAGACATCCAGCTTCTTCCTGCATGATCCAGGACATCTCTGGAGGGCTCAAAAGGCTTCAAAGTCGTTTTGAGGGAGGTAAAAAGCCACAGTAGAGCTGTGGCAGTTGTTATGACTGTTTGAAAAAACAAACAAAAAAAAAACGTTTTTGTCTTTTATTATTCAGTTTTGGGTATTAAGGGGTTAATCATCCATTTGCAAGTGGGTGCAATGCTCTGCTAACTTGTTACATACACTGTAAAAAGTTCGTTAGTGTAACTGCCTTTTTTCACTGTTATTTCAAATTTTGACAAAATTTGTGTTTCTTAAAGGTGCAGTAACGTTTTTTTTTTTTTTTGTTTTTTTTTTTACGATAAATCTTTTTATTGAAATCGCAAATATTACAGTTACAAAATCATACAGTAGAAGGAAATTTCTTTTACAAGTAAAACTCAACAACTAACATAAATAAGAACATTAGTACAAATAAAAGACAGGAGCATATGATCACAGTACATTCTGGTATAATCAATTAACACAACCAGCACCTTAGTACGGTTCAGCTTAGTGTAATTAGCATAAATCTTGTTCCCAAAGAAATATCACATCTGCAATGAAGTCCTTTTTACCAACGTAAGTGTAATGGATTTTCTCCAATTCTAAAATATGATTAACTTCTCTCATCCACATCTCGTATGATGGAACTATATCTTTTTTCCAAAACCTGGGTATCAGACGTCTAGCACAGTTAAGCATAATCTGCAAAAGCTTCTTCCTATATAGACATGGGGTTTTTGGTATATCACCCAAAAGGACCATAGTAATTGTAAGTTTGGTAGTGTTTCCTATAGTTTTCGTGAGTTTATCGCCAACAGCCTTCCAGTATGTCTAAGAGTGGACAGGACCACCATGTATGGGAAAGAGTGCCAATCTTGCCGCAGTGTCTCCAGCAATAGGGGGATGAGTTAGGGTAAATACTGTGAAGACGGCGAGGTGTTAAATACCATCTTGACATTAGCTTGAAGTTCATTTCTATTAAAGTTAGTGAAAGGGAAGCCTTTTTATTTTCCCTGAAAATACGACTCCAGTGAGTATCAGGTAGGTTTATGCCAAGCTCTCTTTCCCATTTATCAATAAATGTAGGTTTTTTAGAGGGAAAAGATCCTCTAAGTAATTTGTAAACTATTGAGATATGAGAGCTTTTAATAGAAGGGGACGTACACAGTGACTCGAAGGGGGTTAGGGGTCTGGTAAGGGTTGCTTTGTGTGGGCTATTGAATATGGCGTGTCTGACTTGGAAATAAGGGAACCACATATGAAACGGTGGGCCTAGCAATTGACCTATCTCTGCTTGTGTACGTATCAACCCGCCATGAAGGAGAATATGTGCTGGTATATTAGAAGGGGAACCTGCGATCAAAGGTGTTTGGATAGTCTGGGATTTTAAGAAAAGGGAGTTATTCAGTAAAGGGGTGAGGGGGGATATCTGCGTAGATATCAGGCTATCTCTAGCCAGTAGTTTATCCCATGTGCGGATAGTGGTTGCTATGAAATAGTCATTCCAAATCTCTAAGGGTCTCAGCTTTGGTGGAGTCCAACATTGATCACCTAGGTTAATTCCACCTGCCAGGTAGGTTTCCATTTGCACCCAGGGTTTTTCAGAAGGGGAATGTTTCCAGGCCACAATGCGTGCTAGGTGTGTCGCTCTGTAATAGTTTATCAAGTTAGGTGCTCCCAGTCCACCATCTTCTCTATCTAGAAATAGTGTTTCTCTGGCCACTCTAGATCTTTTGTGCGACCAGATAAACTGGTCAAATTTTTTTTGTTGCCGTATAAGAAATTGTGTAGGGATGTCTATTGGGAGTACTTGAAAGAGGTATAAAAATTTAGGAATAATACTCATTTTTATTGCATTTATACGTCCCATCCAAGAAAGCCGACCCTGTTTGTGCCAGGATTCCAACAATTTATTGGTTTCGTCTTGCAAAGGGGTATAATTAAGGGAGAATAGTTCAGTTTGTGTTGCTGATATGTCGATGCCTAGATACCTTATTTTCTTGGCTATCTGGAAAGAAGTGTATGTTGTGATAAAGTGTGTTTCTTCATCATTGAGATACAGTGATAGGATCATTGATTTATTCATATTGACTGAGAAATTAGAAACCGCTCCATACTCCTTCAGTTCTCCCAGTAGGGCCGGGACTGAGGTGAGAGGTGAGCGCAGGGTAAATATAACATCATCTGCGTATAGGAGACATTTCTGCAATAGACCACCAAAGGGGACGCCCTGTATATTATGATTACACCGTATTCTAGAGGCAAACGCCTCTACAGCCAAGGCAAATAGTAGGGGCGAGAGAGGGCATCCCTGCCGTGTGCCGTTATTTATGGGGATTTCCTGGGAGAGTGTGCCGTTGATCATGACAAAAGCTGTTGGGTTACTATAGAGGGCTTGTATGCGTGATATCATTGTACATGAAAACCCAAACTTTGACAGGATGGACCACAGAAAGTCCCAGTCCACCCTGTCAAAGGCCTTCTCGGCATCTATAGAGAGAAGCATCAAGGGTGTCTTGGAGGCAGAAGAGCTTGAGAGGGTATGCAGGACTCTAATGGTATTCTCCTTAGCTTCCCTTCCGGGGATGAAACCGACCTGGTCGGGGTGCACTAGAAAGGGAAGGAATTTGCTAATTCTCGTGGCTAACAATTTGGCATATAGTTTGATATCGATATTTATTAACGATATGGGGCGGTAATTAGTTACTTTCTCTGGTGGCTTGCCCGGTTTGGGTATCACCGAGATTGTGGCTTCTAGTAATTTTGTCGGAAGTTGATTAGTCTGGTCAATAGAGGTGTACATCTCCAGTAGGTGGGGGCTAAGAAGGGGTTTGAAGAGGTGATAAAATTTAGGTGTGAATCCGTCTGGGCCAGGTGCTTTTCCTTGTGGTAAGTCTTTAATGGCTAGTAATAACTCCTGTAAAGTAAACTGTTTGTCTAAATTTTCTATATCAGTATCAGAAAGCCTAGGGAGCTGGGTCTGATCAAGATACAAATTTATTCGCTGCTGCTTATCTTCTGGACTTAGGGAGGGAATGTTATACAGGGAGGTGTAGTATTGTGCAAACTGATTAGCGATTTCAGTGTTATCAGAGTGGGCGACGCCCGAGGAGTCTATAATCTTAGTGATATGTGTTTTATATCGCTTTTTACGTAAGGATCTCGCCAGTAAGCGCCCGGCCTTATTGTTTTCAATGAAAAACTTGGACTCGGATGTGATAGCTCTCATATGTGCATTTTGTATTAAATATTGGTTTAAAGCTTCCCTGGCTAGTTGTGATCTCGCTAGTAGAGATTGTGACTGGGGGTTTTTTTTCAGCTCTTTTTCACAGTTATTAAACTCTGAGGTCAGAGAAGCAAATTGAGCAGCACGCTGTTTGCGTTGCCTATGCGTGTGACCCATAATCACCCCCCTTATGAAACACTTATATGCCTCCCAATTAGTTATTGCGGATGTGTCTAGATAATTGTTGAAAGAGAAATACTCTGTGGTTTTCTCTGCTATATCGGTGACTATTAAGGGGTCTAAGAAAATCTGATCATTTAGTTTCCAACGTTGTTGGAAGCCTGGCTTAGAGGTCCAAATAAAGGTGGAACAGACCATGCTATGGTCAGACCATGTAGTATGGTATAGTCTTGAGTCAACAAGGGAGGGAAGCATACTTTGTTCACAGAAGATATAATCGATACGTGTGTAAGTGTGTTATGGGTTAGAAAAAAAGGAGAAATCTTTAGTGGATGGGTGGGTAGTTCTCCAAGAGTCAAAGAAGGGAATAGAGCATATTGCTCTCCAGTTGGCTTTTATCTGGGTGTTCCTGATATATGATCTGCCTGAGGACGTGTCTAGTGCAGGATTAATAGGGAAGTTTAAGTCGCCCCCTAAGAAGATGGGTCCCTTTGCAATATCAAGTATCTGGTTTATCACCCTATGGAAGAAGGGAGGTTTAGGGCAGTTCGGGGCATAAATGTTAGCTAGAGTTATAGGTCTACCAAAGTATAGCCCCACCAAAACAAGAAAACGACCCTCTTTGTCAAGATATTTAGTAAGTAGTTCAAAAGACGTACCTTTTCTAAAAGATATACAAACCCCATTATGTCTAGTCGGGCCTGAGCACAAAAAATGTTGGTCATAATGGAGTTTCGAAAGGATGGGTTCATTTGATTTTTTAAAGTGTGTCTCCTGAATCATGATAATGTCCACTCTTTTTTTATAGAAATCGTGGAAGGCTATTGAGCGCTTTTGTGGTGAGAGAAAACCTTTAACATTTTGCGTAGCTAGCTTAAACTGACTAGATTGTTTTGGTTATGACATGTATATGTTGTCTGGGACTTACAAAGAAAGGGAAACCAAGACGTACTGGTCACTTGTGTCGTGTGTATGGGAGTGTAGGTGTCAGAGAGTACAAATATATAAAATCAGAATATATAACTCTAAAACAAAGAAACAGAACAACTTGGAATAACTGTGTCCAAGAATAAACTGAAGTGATACAGTAAGAAGAGGGAGAGGGGGGGAGAAGGAAGGGGAACAAGGAAAGGAGGGAGGAGGGGAAGGGGGGGAGAGTAAGATTGGTGTAGGGTGAAAGTGAACCTGTATCTGTAGTCCTCTGCCAGCAGGGGCGGAGGGTACGAGGGAAGAGAGTTAGGGGGAACAGACAGCTAGTGAGAAGCTGAGAAAGAGAGGGAAATGGGGGAAGGTACGGCCCGGTGGAGCCGCCCCGACAGACCTGGTATTATCAAGTGCATGTTCGAGACCAGAGACAATAAGAAGAAAAAAAAAACAAACAAACATAATTTAAACAGTAAAACGTCAAACCTTATGCATGACATACAAATAATAAGATAACAGAACATTGAGCATTGTATATCAAACCATTGTGACATGAGAATAAACCAGCATTTATAAGCTTTTTTGGGAAATAACTTGATTTTTGCAAGTCAAAAGTCTCAATAAGTTCAAACAGCATAAGCGCGCTCAGAAATAGGATCTGTGGTGCGAGATTATGCATAGTCAGTTTCGTTAAAAGTCAAAGTGAAATAGAACAAGGTATCACCCTGTAGGGTGTGTGTACGGCCATATACTCACAAACTCTTGGGTATCGGGTCATGTAGTGACAGCCAAAGCAGAGTCCATCTGAGCTGCAATAGCTGTGCAAATCTTCTTACGCTGTTGTTTACCAATGATTTCAGACCAAAGTCTCCGCTGTGGCCTTGGTAAAGGAGTTGAAGCTTTGGAGGGTCCAGGGGCTGCGGCCTCAGGAGCCGGAATATCCAAAAGTTGGCAGAAATCGTTAATATCCTCTGTAGAGGTGCATTCAAATCTTTTGCCATTTTTGATGATTTGTAGTGATACTGGGAATCCCCACCTATAAGGAATTTTTAGGGAGCGCAGATGGGCAGTGAAGAGTGCAAATTCTTTTCTCAATAACAGCGTTCTGGTCGATAAATCTTGAAAAATTTGAATTTTCGCACCTTGAAAGGAAAATGTAGGCTGTGATCTTGCCATTTGAAATATCTTTTCTCTATCCCTGTAGCTCGAGAAGCACACTATTATATCCCTTGGGGGCTGATTATCATTCGGTTTAGGCCTAAGAGACCTGTGTGCTCTCTCGATAGGTATAACATCAATCACTCTCTGGTTAGAGATGGCTAGGGACTGTAGAAGATTTTGTAGGTGTTCAGATATATCTTCATTTTTCACGGATTCAGGGATTCCTCGAATCCGAAGATTATTTCTCCTTGTTCTATTTTCAATATCGTCTATTTTATTCTCTAGGTCCGAAATCTGCTGCTGTTGACTGTCTATAGTGCGTGACATTTCAGAGACATCTCTAGTGATCTCTTCAGTGTGATCCTCAAGGGATTCGACTCTACTCCCTAGATCGTTTATATCTTTCTTGAGGGCAGCACATTCTGATTTAATACAGGATTTGACCTGGTTAATGAGGGCCTCCATAACTTTTAGTGTGACTGGGCCATCTTCACTATGGTGCTGAGTGTGAGGGGGGGATGCTGCTGATTGAACTGTGTCCGGGTTATCAGATAAATCCTCTTCCTCACTGCAAGCTTGAGATATCTCAGGTTTTTTCTTTTTGTGATCTGAGCTTTTAAAGAAGGTATTCACTGTTCCAGAAACCAAAGTTGTCTTTAGTGTCTTATCATTCTTGGTGTTTCTGCGTACCGCCATGCTGACAAAACAGGAACAGGCTTTTGCTCTTTCACAATGAAATTGAACTTTCCTGGTATATAATGTTGCAAGTCTATCACTGATATGTCACTGGGATTAAGGTATATCTTTCTTTATGACATTAAGTCAAAACATAAGCTGTACAGTAGTTTGTGTATACAACACCTCTTGCCCCTGGATTGCATTAAATTATCTCTGAGTTAGAAGCTGGGGGCGTTTTTTGGGCCTTCAAGAGCTTTTAGAGCATTTTGGTATTTGGCATTATGCTGTTAATCACTCGTTTTTGCTCTCCATTATCCCAACGTGGCACTGCTTACCCTGTTACTATGATAGTCCTGCAGTTTTCTGAGGAAAGGCTTTTTCCAGCGTTCGTCACCAGAACGCATGAGCAGGCTTCAGATGCGGCCTCCTTTACGGATCGGGAGCCCAAACAGCTGTTCCGCCGTAATCGCGGCTCAGAAAATCAGTCCGGAGGTCCCCGTGTGCTTTACCCTCATGCCACGGTAGAAATCAGATCACTCTTGGCTGTATATGTTCATCTGTGAGGAAGCTCCACCGCCGCCGTTTCAGGAGCTCTAACAAAGTGCGGCCATTCAGCACGCCCGCACGCTCCGCCCCCCGCAGTAACGTTTTTTATATTGCTTGTAAACTTGTTTAAAGTGTTTTCCAAGCTTGCTAGTCTCATTGCTAGTCTGTTTAAACATGTCTGACACAGAGGAAACCACTTGTTCATTATGTTTGAAAGCCATGGTGGAGCCCCATAGGAGAATGTGTACTAAATGTATTGATTTCACCTTAAACAGTAAAGATCAGTCTTTAACTATAAAAGAAATATCACCAGAAGATTCTGACGAGGGGGAAGTTATGCCGACTAACTCTCCCCACGTGTCAGACCCTTCGCCTCCCGCTCAGGGGATGCACGCTAATATGGCGCCAATTACATCAGGGACGCCCATAGCGATTACCTTGCAGGGCATGGCTGCAATCATGAATAATACCCTGTCAGATGTATTATCCAGGTTGCCTGAATTAAGAGGCAAGCGCAATTGCTCTGGGGTTAGGAGAAATACAGAGCGCGCAGATGCTGTAAGGGTCATGTCTGATACTGCGTCACAATATGCAGATCATGAGGACGGAGAGCTTCAGTCTGTGGGTGACATCTCTGATTCGGGGAAACCTGATTCAGAGATTTCTAATTTAAATTTAAGCTTGAGAACCTCCGTGTGTTGCTTGGGGAGGTATTAGCTGCTCTGAATGACTGTAACACAGTTGCAGTACCAGAGAAATTGTGTAGGCTGGATAAATAATATGCGGTACCGGTGTGTACTGATGTTTTTCCTATACCTAAAAGGCTTACAGAAATTATTAGCAAGGAGTGGGATAGACCGGGTGTGCCTTTTTCCCCACCTCCTATATTTATAAAAATGTTTCCAATAGACGCCACTACACAGGACTTATAGCAGACGGTCCCTAAGGTGGAGGGAGCAGTTTCTACTTTAGTAAAGCGTACTACTATCCCGGTTGAGGACAGTTGTGCTTTTTCAGATCCAATGGATAAAAAATTGGAGGGTTACCTTAAGAAAATGTTTATTCAACAAGTTTTTATTTTACAGCCCCTTGCATGCATTGCGCCTGTCACGGCCGCGGCGGCATTCTGGTTTGAGGCCCTGGAAGAGGCCATCCATACAGCTCCATTGACTGAAATTATTGACAAGCTTAGAACACTTAAAGGGACAGTATACACTCATTTTCATATAACTGCATGTAATAGACACTACTATAAAGAATAATATGCACAGATACTGAAATAAAAATCCAGTATAAAACTGTTTAAAAACTTACTTAGAAGCTGTCAGTTTGGCTCTGTTGAAAAGGTAGCTGGAAAGCCCACTGCAAGTGGCAAATAAGACACTCCTCCCCTCCCCCTTCTTTTGCATATGAAAAGATCCTTTACACAAACAGGAGCAAGCTGGAGTAGGTAGTCGAGCGTATTCACATAAAACTTTGGGGCTTGGTTAGGAGTCTGAAAATCAGAGCAATGTTATTTAAAAATAAGCAAAACTATACATTAATTTAAAAAAAAAACTTTATGAGCTATATAAATAGATTATCTACAAAACATTTATGCAAAGAAAAAATGAGTGTATAATGTCCCTTTAAGCTAGCTAACTCATTTGTTTCTGATGCCATTGTTCATTTGACTAAACTAACGGCTAAGAATTCCGGATTCGCCATCCAAGCGCGTAGGGCGCTATGGCTTAAATCCTGGTCAGCTGACGTGACTTTGAAGTCTAAATTACTCAACATTCCTTTCAAGGGGCAGACCTTATTCGGGCCTGGTTTGAAGGAAATTATTGCTGACATTACTGGAGGTAAGGGTCACACCCTTCCTCAGGACAGGGCCAAAGCAAAGGCCAAACAGTCTAATTTTTGTGCCTTTCGAAATTTCAAGGCAGGTGCAGCATCAATTTCCTCCGCTTCAAAACAAGAGGGAACTTTTGCTCAATCTAAGCAGGCCTGGAAACCTAACCAGTCCTGGAACAAAGGCAAGCAGGCCAGAAAGCCTGCTGCTGCCTCTAAGACAGCATGAAGGAACGGCCCCCCTATCCGGCAACGGATCTAGTAGGGGGCAGACTTGCTCTCTTCGCCCAGGCGTGGGCAAGAGATGTTCAGGATCCCTGGGCGTTGGAGATCATATCTCAGGGATATCTTCTGGACTTCAAAGCTTCTCCTCCACAAGGGAGATTTCATCTTTCAAGGCTATCTGCTAATCAGATAAAGAAAGAGGCATTCCTACGCTGTGTGCAAGACCTCCTAGTTATGGGAGTGATCCATCCAGTTCCGCGGACGGAACAAGGACAGGGTTTTTATTAGAATCTGTTTGTGGTTCCCAAAAAAGAAGGAACCTTCAGACCAATTTTGGATCTAAAGATCTTAAACAAATTCCTCAGAGTTCCATCTTTCAAAATGGAAACTATTCGGACCATCCTACCCATGATCCAAGAAGGTCAGTACATGACCACAGTGGACTTAAAGGATGCCTACCTTCACATACCGATTCACAAAGATCATCATCGGTTTCTAAGTTTTGCCTTTCTAGACAGGCATTACCAATTGGTAGCTCTTCCCTTCGGGTTGGCTACAGCCCCGAGAATCTTTACAAAGGTTCTGGGCTCACTTCTGGCGGTTCTAAGACCGCGAGGCATAGCGGTGGCTCCGTATCTAGACGACATCCTGATACAGGCGTCAAGCTTTCAAGTTGCCAAGTCTCATACAGAGATAGTTCTGGCATTTCTGAGGTCGCACGGGTGGAAAGTGAATGAGGAAAAGAGTTCTCTATCCCCACTCACAAGAGTCTCCTTCTTAGGGACTCTTATAGATTCTGTAGAAATGAAAATTTACCTGACGGAGTCCAGGTTATCAAAACTTCTAAATGCTTGCCGTGTTCTTCACTAAATTCCGCGCCCTTCGGTAGCTCAGTGTATGGAGGTAATCGGCTTAATGGTAGCGGCAATGGACATAGTGCCATTTGCGCGCCTTCATCTCAGACCGCTGCAATTATGCATGCTGAGTCAGTGGAATGGGGATTACACAGATTTGTCCCCTCTGCTAAATCTGGATAAAGAGACCAGAGGTTCTCTTCTCTGGTGGTTGTCTCGGGTACACCTGTCCAAGGGTATGACCTTTCGCAGGCCAGATTGGACAATTGTAACAACAGATGCCAGCCTTCTAGGTTGGGGTGCAGTCTGGAATTCCCTGAAGGCACAGGGATCGTGGACTCAGGAGGAGAAACTCCTTCCAATAAATATTCTGGAGTTAAGAGCGATATTCAATGCTCTTCTGGCTTGGCCTCAGTTAGCAACACTGAGGTTCATCAGATTTCAGTCGGACAACATCACGACTGTGGCTTACATCAACCATCAAGGGGGAACCAGGAGTTCCCTAGCGATGTTAGAAGTCTCAAAAATAATTCGCTGGGCAGAGTAACACTCTTGCCACCTGTCAGCAATCCTTATCCCAGGCGTGGAGAACTGGGAGGCGGATTTTCTAAGTCGTCAGACTTTCCATCCGGGGGAGTGGGAACTCCATCCGGAGGTGTTTGCTCAGTTGATTCATCGTTGGGGCAAACCAGAGTTGGATCTCATGGCATCTTGCCAGAACGCCAAGCTTCCTTGTTACGGATCCAGGTCCAGGGACCCAGAAGTGACGCTGATAGACGCTCTAGCAGGGCCTTGGTTCTTCAACCTGGCTTATGTGTTTCCACCGTTTCCTCTGCTCCCTCGACTGATTGCCAAAATCGAACAGGAGAGAGCATCAGTGATTCTGATAGCACCTGCGTGGCCACGCAGGACTTGGTATGCAGACCTAGTGGACATGTCATCCTTTCCACCATGGACTCTGCCTCTAAGACAGGACCTTCTGATACAAGGTCCTTTCAATCATCCAAATCTAATTTCTCTGAGACTGACTGCATGGAGATTGAACGCTTGATTCTATCAAAGCGTGGCTTCTCCGAGTCAGTCATTGATACTTTAATACAGGCATGAGAGCCTGTTACCAGGAAAATCTACCACAAGATATGGAGTAAATATCTTTATTGGTGTGAATCCAAGAATTATTCATGGAGTAAGGTTAGGATTCCTAGAATATTGTCTTTTTTCCAAGAGGGCTTGGACAAAGGATTATCAGCTAGTTCCTTAAAGGGACAGATTTCTGCTCTGTCTATTCTTTTGCACAAGCGTCTGGCAGAGGTTCCAGACGTCCAGGCATTTTGCCAGGCTTTGGTTAGAATTAAGCCTGTGTTTAAACCTGTTGCTCCCCCGTGGAGCTTAAACTTGGTTCTTAAGGTTCTTCAAGGAGTTCTGTTTGAACCCCTTCATTCCATTGATATTAAACTTTTATCTTGGAAAGTTCTGTTTTTGATGGCTATTTCCTCGGCTCGGAGAGTCTCTGAGCTATCTGCCTTACAATGTGATTCTCCTTATCTGATTTTTTCATGGAGATAAGGTAGTTCTGCGTACCAAACCTGGGTTTTTACCTAAGGTGGTTTCTAACAAGAATATCAATCAAGAGATTGTTGTTCCATCGTTGTGCCCTAATCCTTCTTCAAAGAAGGAACGTCTTTTACATAATCTGGACGTAGTCCGTGCCTTGAAGTTTTACTTACAAGCTACTAAGGATTTTCGTCAAACATCTTTCCTGTTTGTCGTTTACTCTGGACAGAGGAGAGGTCAAAAAGCTTCGGCAACCTCTCTTTCCTTTTGGCTTCGGAGCGTAATACGCCTAGCCTATGAGACTGCTGGACAGCAGCCCCCTGAAAGGATTACAGCTCATTCTACTAGAGCTGTGGCTTCCACCTGGGCCTTCAAAAATGAGGCCTCTGTTGAACAGATTTGCAAGGCTGCGACTTGGTCTTCGCTTCACACTTTTTCAAATTTTTACAAATTTGATACTTTGCTTCCTCGGAGGCTGTGTTTGGGAGAAAGGTTCTTCAGGCAGTGGTTCCTTCTGCTTAATCCTGCCTTGTCCCTCCCATCATCCGTGTACTTTAGCTTTGGTATTGGTATCCCACAAGTAATGGATGATCCGTGGACTGGATACACTTAACAAGAGAAAACATAATTTATGCTTACCTGATAAATTTATTTCTCTTGTAGTGTATCCAGTCCACGGCCCGCCCTGTCCTTTTAAGGCAGGTCTAAATTTTAATTAAACTACAGTCACCACTGCACCCTATGGTTTCTCCTTTCTCTGTTTGTTTTCGGTCGAATGACTGGATATGACAGTTAGGGGAGGAGCTATATAGCAGCTCTGCTGTGGGTGATCCTCTTGCAACTTCCTGTTGGGAAGGAGAATATCCCACAAGTAATGGATGATCCGTGGACTGGATACACTACAAGAGAAATAAATTTATCAGGTAAGCATGAATTATGTTTTTTGGTGTGAATCCATGGCCTTCTCTTCGAGTAGGGTCAGGATTTCTAGGCTTTTGTCTGGAGAAGGGATTGTCAGTCAATATTCTGAAGGTTGAGAATTCTGCATTTTCCATTTTGTTCACAAGCGTCTGGCGGATGTGCCAGATGTTCAATCTTTTTGTCAGGCCTTGGTCAGCATCAGGCCTGTGTTTAAGTCTGTTGCTCTTCCTGGAAGCTTTGTCCTTGTTCTTATGTTTTGCAGCAGGCTCCGTTAGAGCCATTGCATTCCATAGATTTTCAATTATTTTCTTGGAAGGTTTTTTCCCGAAAAGTGGTTTCGGATAGAAATATTAATTAGGAATTGTTGTTCCTTCTCTATCTTCTAATCTTTCTTCTCAAAAGGACGTTTGTTGCACTACTTGGAAGTTGTGCGTGCTTTAAAAAAAATTCTACAGGTGACTAAGGATTTTCGCTAGTCTTCTGCCATGTTTGTTTCTCTGGAAAGCATATATTTCATTTTTCTTATGAGACTGCTGGTCAGCAGCCTCCTGAGAGAATTACAGCTCATTCCACGAGGGCTGTCTCCTCTTCTTGGGCTTTTAAGAATCAAGCTTCTGTGGAACAGATTTGCAAGGTTGCAACTCGGTCCTCTCTACATACTGTTTCCTTTTTGTTTTTTTTGCCTCGACTGAGGGTTCTTTTGGGAATAAGGTGTTTCACATTGTGGTGCCTTCTGTTTAGGTCTGCCTTTCTTGTTATCCCTCCCTAGTCACCTGTGTCTTCTAGTTTGGGTATTGGTGCCAACTAATAATTGATGACGTTGTGGACTCAACATATCTTAGGAAAGAAAACAAAATTTATGCTTACCTGATAAATTTCTTTCTTTCCGGATATGGTGAGTCCACGACCCCACACTTCTTTTAAGACAGTTATTTTTTACTAAACCTCAGGCACCTCTGCCCCTTGTATTATTCATTTTTTCCATTTCCCTTCAGTCGAATGACTGGGGTTTGTGGGAAGGGGAGTAATACTTAACTGCTTTGCTGTGGTAATCTTTTTGGCTCCTCCTGCTGGCCAGGAGTGATATTCCCACTAGTAATTGATGACTTTGTGGACTCACCATCTCCGGAAAGAAAGAAATGTATCAGGTTAGCATAAATTATTATTTTTTTCGGAATAAACATAGCTTCTGCCATTTCTGTATACGTCACTTGAATTTATTTATATAAAGTAATCATGTCATCTTTCAAGAGCAATGTCTTTTTTTGAGATCGGTCCCAAGAACTGCACTCCAAACTCAAGGGGAGGTCTTACAAGGGATTTATATAGTGACAGAATTATGCTTTCCTCCCTTGCATCAATGCCTCTTTTAAAACATGCTAGTATCTTATTAGCCTTATAGAAGCCACTGCATTGTGCACCCATCTTTAGCTTATTATCTATTACTACTCCCAAATCCTTTTCCTCCCTTCCCTATTTAAATAACAAGTTGCCTGCTTATTTTTACTTCCAAAAGTTAGATCCTTGCATTTTCCAGTATTAAATCTAATTTTCCATTTACCTGCTCATTCTTCTCATTTTTGTAGATCCCCTTAAAAGTAAAAAGTACAGGGTCCAGTACTGGTCCCTGGGGACTTCACTGATTACATTCGTCCAATTTGAGTATGATCCGTTTACTACTACCACTATTCGTTGCTCCCTGTCTTTTATACAGCTAACATTTTCAGCTATTTCCAGTCTCTTAATTTTGTACATTAATCTCTCATTTGGCTCTGTATCAAACGCCTTTGCAAAATCCAAGTATGTCCCATCAACTGATTCTCCTTTATCTATATTTTTACTAACTTCCTCGCGTAATCTAATTAGAGTTTGATATGATCTATTTCTCATAAAATCATGCTGATTTGAACTCATAATCATGTTTACACAAATATACTCATCAATATAATCTTTTATACAGTAATCCCTTCAAGTATTCCCCACTACTAATGTCAGACTAACTGGTCTATAGCTTCTTGAATCAGCCCTGCTTCCCTTTTTTGAAGAGTGGCACCACATAATTTGTTACGCCAGTCCTGGGGTACTATGCCTGATCATAATTAATCATGAAATATTAAGAGTAGAAGTTTTGCTATAACAGTGCTAAATTTCTGTAAAAGCCTTGGATGTATTCCATCTTTGGCCTGGAGTTTTATTTACCTTTATATTATCCAGTACATTTTTGATTGTTATTTTATCATTTGTATAGTGTGAGCTATTTGGAAGTTTAGAATGCTAAACATTTTTTTAATGGCTAGTATATTGTACCTTTGGTAATATATTCCTAGAATTATTTGTGTTTGGATCTCCCCTTTAAAGTGACACTGTACTGTAAAACAGGCTTTCCATTAATTTGTTGACAATAACTTGTTCTACCAGCTGCAGAGTTTAAATTGTATATGAAATATATGTATCTGCTAATTGAAACCACAATTTAATCAAATAGGCTGGACTTCCAGGGAGAGTAGTCATTAGCTTATCTCTCTATAGTTACACAAAATACTCCTCTTATATCTACATACTCAAGGAGACCAATACTTATAGACAACAATGGAAAATGAAGATTTTATTATCTCTGTATTCACCCCAACTGGGAGACTTGTTTGCATAACTTTTCAGTATATGTGGGAATACAACAGACAAAAGCAGCTTTTTCAGATGGCAAAATAAAGGTAAAGGAGCTATTTGTTAACAATTTAATACAAAGCCCAAGTGATAAATGGTTAATAATCAGAGGATGATAAATGTGTCTGTTAGATATTTGTGATTTAAATAAATGCTATGTTTTAACTTTTGAAATTTGCCTTGGGTGATTGCTACATTATACATATTTTAGTGGCCTTATACTTTTTATTCAAGTCTGACACCCTTTTTGATGTTTTTTCAAACTATTTAAAGGGACAGAAAGGTCAAAATTTAAATGTGCATGCGTGCATTTCAATTTGAAATAGAAGCATTTTTGCAACATAATTCCATTAGCAAAAATGCTTCTAGTAAAAGTTATTGCTGGTTTTCTGCTGCATACGCACATATCCTGTGAGGGCCCGTGCATCTGTATTCAAACACCATACTTGCTCAGAGAGCTGGCTGTGGTGTTTATTGCTTCTGACGACTTAATTTGTCCCATACAAGCTACTGCTGTGGTGTTTTTATACTGGTGCACGGGCCCTCACAGGATATGTGCATATGCTGCAGAGAAACAGTAATAACTTTTACTAGAAGCATTGTTGCTAATGGAAGTATTTTGCAAAAATACTTCTATATCAAATTGAAATACACCTATACGCATTTCATTTTTGGCCTTTCTATCCCTTTAATACATGTCAGCAGGTATTTAAGGGGAGAAAACAAATCACAGTACCCCTTAAGTCCCTCTAAGTAGAGAAAGTTTGTTGGCCGTGGGCTCAGTGACATGAATAAGTACACATGCACCTTCACCCTAGCTGGATGCAAAATATGTGGTCAAATAACTATGCAGGTTCACTTGTGGTGTTATTCTGTTGGTTGTCAGTATATACGGATTATATAGGCAATGTGCCACACTCTAGCTTTGTCTATGAAGTAGACCTTAGAGAAAGAGCACAGCTTAAACACAGCAGTGTATTTCAAATTTATTGGGAAGTGTTTGTCTAATGTGCTTGCTTTTGTAAAAAAGCTTCTGAGAAATCTGCCTCTCTTGGCTGAAGACATGACTTAAAGGGAAATTCTAATGCACATATAACATACAGTTAGTGGTTAGAAAATGTATTTATTACTGACCATAGATAGCTATGGGTTAAGCCTTTAATTTGTGCTTAGACTTTTCTAGGCACCAGCTTCTATTGAGCATGCACAAGAGTTTACAGTTAGGGCTGCCAACTGTCCTCCACAAAAATACTGGACAGTCTAGTCAATGTTAGATGGGGTCACACATTGCCTCCCCAAAAGCTCTACTTCAGCCCCTACAATGTATGTTTCACAACTAAGCAGTCATTTTACCCCTTGGTTGCCTGTAACATATACATCATTAGTTTTACCTCTTTATCTGCAAGTAACACAGGTAGACAGAAGTAATTTAACCCTCTTGACTGCTCTGCACTTCTTCCTACTTTATATTTGTAAAGTGTTTAGCATATGAGGGCTTTTACATTTAGCTAACACTCATGGACAAAAAAAAAATTGACATTTAAAGGGATATGAAACTCCAATTTTTGTTTTCATGATTCGTATAGAGCATGCAATTTTAAACAACTTTCTTACTTCTTTCTATTGTTAATTTTCCTTTGTTCTCTTCACATCTTTTGTTGAAAAGCAGGGACGTATGCTTAGGAGCTGGCCCATTTCTGGAGCACTATATGTCAGCAGTTTTGCAAGAATGTTATCCATTTGCAAGGGCTCTAGATGGCAGATTTTTAAACTCTAAATATCTCTAAAACCTCTAATCTGATGCTGCTTAAAGGGACATGGAACACAATTTTTTTCTATCATGATTTAGGTAGAACATACAATATAAAACAACATTCCAGTTTACTTCCATTATCAAATTTGTTTCATTCTCTTGGTATCATTTGTTGAAGGATCAGCCATGCACTACTGGTTTCTAACTGAACACATGGGTGAGCCAATGACAATCGGTATAAATATGCAGCCACCAATCAGCATCTAGAACCTGGGTTATTTGCTGCTCCTGAGCTTACCTAGATAAACCTTTCAGCAAAGGGTAACAAGAGAAGGAAGCAAATTAAATAATATAAGTAAATTGGAAAGTTGTTTAAAATTGTATGCTCTGTCTAAATCATGAATGAATAATTATGACTTTACTGTCCCTTTAAATGTAAAGGGTTTGTAAGAATTTATAGTCTCTAGTAAATTATAGTTCTTAAATGGTTATAACAATACAGTATTCTAAACATTTGACAATCTGGGTTTATAATATTCTAAAACATAAACTATGTCTGCGAAGCAAGTACAATAAATAAAAATAAACGTCTCAAAAAAATACATCACATGGCTAAATAATTCTTATGTTCTGGAGTGCAGAAAAGTTTATAGTAAATAATAAAATTGCCAAAGAGCACAAAATAAACATTTTACTGTGATGTTGTGCAGAGTATGACAGTCCAGTAAGATCAGTTCTCTTTTGTCTATAAAGCAGGATTTGTGGGACGTTAGAATTATACAGAGGGTTTGCTTTATTTAAACAATAAGCCATATTTAATTACTGTTAAAGTCATCACATGGATTTTCCCATGTTAACTGTTCAAGTTCCAGAGAGACGGGCAATGCTGTGTTGTATTCCATAGTTCTGAAACATTGCAGATTTTCCATTAGATCAAAGGTCTGAATTCTCCATTGGGATCCTTGAATAATGAGCAAATAAAGACTGACTTTTCATTTACTGCAGAAAAGACCATCAGATGTCAATACAGAATAGTATCATGTGAAGTAGAGTCTATTACACCACCAGATTAACCTGTATATGTATGTATGCATGCACACAGAAAGAGGAGCATTCTATCAGGAACAAACAGCTCAGTAGCTTGTTCTATGGCGAGTTATCAAATAGGAACAACCTGTTTTAGCCCAAATCTTGCTTTTCACAGAGGAGAACTTTCCTGAAGTAGTATATCAGCTTAATCCCACCAAGTAAGGTCAGTCCAGCCCCAAAATACCAGGCAATTCTCCTCTGGACACGGAACATGACAACCCCAGACAATCGTTTTGGCCTTCTTTGGGCCTTTTCAGTGAGGTGAAACCATATGGACTCCTTGCCCAATGTGCTTAGAGGGAAATGGCTGCACCTCACAGACTAGGTCCAAAGGACACCGAAACGATCGTCTGAGGTTGCCATTTCCCTTGTTCAGAGGACCATTGTGTGGTATTTCGGGGCTGGACTGACCTTGTTAGGCGGAATCACACTGATATACTTCAAAAAGCTTTTCCTTTGTGAAAAGCACAATTGGTCTAAAAGAAGCTACTCCAATGTGGTAACCAGGCCATAGAACAAGCCACTGAGCTGTTGCTCGTTCCAGGCAGACTGCTTCTATTTCTGTTTGTATTTGTTTTATGACCCTGGGGAAACCAGATGAGGACACCTTGCCAAATGTGCTTAGAGAGATATGGCTGCACCTCACTGACAAGGCCCAAAGGAGGCTGAAATGATCATCTTGGGTTGCCGTTTCCCTTACTCAGAGGAGAATTGTCTGGTATTTTGGGGCTGGACTGACCATGTCAGCGGGATCAGACTGATAAACTATAGGAAAGTTTTCCTCTGTGAATAGCACAATTGGGCAAAAGGAAGCTACTCCCAGGTGGTAACCGGGTCATAGAACAAGCCACTGAGCTGTTGTTCGTTTCAGGTAGACTGCTTCTATTTCTGTTTGTATATCTAGGTATATATTTAAAAAAGAAAATCAGTGGCCTGTAACTTTATAAGAAACCATTTCAACACCAACAAAAAATCTGAGCAGAAAATGTTACAGCTATTATGTCATATTGGGCAAAATGTCACAGCAGCAGTATCATAGCTTTCAGAAAGTTTGGGCTGCAATGGGAAGTAGGGGAATCTTATTTTAACCCCTTGGTTGTAAATGAGAGTGTCTTAAAACATCATATTTGGTTTCCATTAACTATATACACCCATTCATATCTAGGGTTTCTACCTCAACCATGTTTTCCTGGACACTTATGAGTTACACATGCTGCAGGGTGTGCTGAGGGGAACATGCATTGCACACTAATAGTGACTCTGGACAAATGGCTACATTCCTGCTGAGGTCTTTCAACAGCTAGCTGTAAATGTGCTGTTGGTGAGGTCTTGGTAAATTGGTTGGGGAAAAAACTTGAATTAGTGGATCGTTTATGCATAGTTTTATAATGGCGATATCTTAATATATACAAATAAATATAACAATTAATGAATGAAAGTCCTATTTATTTTAAAAAAAGAATGCTATACTAGATGGACATTAGGGTGAGTTTACCTTCACTTTAAACTGGCACTTGTAAAGGTTTATAAAGAGTAGCTCTGAAGAGAGCTGTGGCTACACTAGAAAAAAAACAATGTTGTGCTCTCCAGCAGTTTAATGTCCCTTTAAACATGCTGTGCTTGGGAAAAAAAGTTAAGTAAAAATTGTTTAAAGGCCCATGATACCCAAATGTGGAAACACTTGAAAGTGATGCAGCATAGCTGTGAAAAGCTGACTAGATAATATCACCTGAACATCTCTATGTAAAAATGTAAGATATTTTACCTCAAAAATTCGTCAGTAGCCACATCCCATTGTAAAGGACTTCTAAGCAGCAAATCAGTATTCCTGTCCCGGGATAGCTAAGGGAGTTAGCTTTCGTGCACACTCATCTTATTTCCCTATTCAGTTTAAGGAAGTTTACTATGAAATCTCATGAGATCACAGTAAAAGAGTTCATGACCTCAGCACTTTCGATGATGATTGGCTGCTGTTCATTTCTTCATTTTCTTTTACCTGCAGCTGGGCAGTAGCTGAGTATAACTTTTTACACAGAACTTACTCTGGTGAGCTGAGGAGATTGTGAGGTAAAATATCTTCCTTTTACATAGAGATGCTCAGGTGATAGTTTCCTGTCAACTTTTTACAGTTATACTGCATCAGTTTCAAGTGATTTAGCATATGAGTATTATGTCCCTTTTAAACTGACAAACTTTCCTTCTAATGCTAACTGGCTGATGAAATCCACAGTGAGAAGAACAAAACTGTTCTGTGTTTTAAAGTAAGAACAGTTTGCCATTTATATTATTTTAGCCTTAATTAAAGGGAAATTAAACACTACATACATTTAATACACCTTCCTCTGATCATGGGTGCTATTATTTTGTTACCTAGATTACACTGCAGATATCTGAAGTTGTTGCACAAATGTGCATATACATCAGCACTGGAAGTCAATGAAGGCCAGATTACAATATGGCGGCACCCATAACTGGAGGGAGGTGTGAAAGGACCTTAGTACAATCCTTATAAAATATATTTAGTCTTTAATTGATGTTATGTAACAACCTACAGAAGAAAGCTGCTGAATTGATTTTGCAGAAATTTTAGTATGTAGAATGGTTTTGGTATCTATTGTGACTTTTGTCAATGTGTAAACATGAACCATTTGTTATTTGTTTTTGAAGGGCTTTGGTTTTTTTATGTGATCCTTGGTCACTAATGACATCATAACTAAATAACATGAATGTCATCATATCTGATATCAGAATACATCACACATTACATGTAGCATCTTCAATTACATAGTTTGACTTTCCTATAACAAAAGAAGGCAGCGCCACATTGTGTGTTCAATAGACTCACAAAGGAATCTCATTCATATAAAAGAATACTCACAAAAGTTTCAGCACTCTCGCGTGGTGGAAAAAAGCAGGCTGGGCACGCAAGAGTGCTGCCACTTTTGTGAGTATTCTTTGATATGAATGGGATGCCTTTGTGATTCTATTGAACACACAATGTAGCGCCTTCTTCTTTTGTTATAGGGCAGTGGAATTTACTCCAGAGGAGGACAATAAGAGTATCCCTTCCAGAAAATTGTGTGGATTCCTGCCATCTGCATATATAGACTGATGTTACGTTTATAGCGCCTTCGTTATCACATATAACTTTTTGTTTGTTAGTTATTAGTGATTGTTTCAATTACACAGTTACTGGTATCACACATCGAATGAATTAAACTGTTACTTTAAATCATTAGTGCTTTGTGTGACACATACATGACTGTTAGTTTTTTTGTGTCTGTTAAATGGGTACAAAATATTGTATATGCAGATTTGACTCAATTTTTTATACATTCTTACACAAATTATACATTACCTTATTTAATTAGTCCTTTAGTACGATTGAATACTTTGTGGGTTATAAGTATCATAAATATTATAATACATTTTCATAACATTTTCTACATATTTAAACTATATGCAAAGACAACAGAGTTATTGCAGGTTAGGTTTATGGCTACATCACTTGAAGGGAATAATAGCTTAACTATTATTAGTTTATTTTTTTTTATTTTTTTTTAAATAAACTAATAACATTTTATTTGCCCTTTCTTTTACAAAGTCATTTCACAATGTCCCTTTAAATTCAGTTATTCATTTTACTAATGGAGGTTTTGCTATCAGATTTATTTATTTTCCATTTTCACAAAGCCTACAATCTAGCACAACCCTCTTTAGACTGAAATTAGATTGCCTCTGAGTCCTAGATCACTTTCAGTGTTTTGGCAGCTCTCTGTGTGACTCACACTTAGACACAAAAGAACCCAACAAAGAATGTTTCCTGATCTGTATGTATCCCTGAGCAGGTTATTATTACCATAGCACTGACTGTGATTTCAAACAGCTAGAGTCGGAACCTGCTAGAGTAGGATACCCCCCAAAAAAAACAAAATGCTTGCTCAATGTTTGTACTAACTTGATTTATCTAAACCATGTTAAACCATTTACTATGTTTTTGGTAATAAATGAGTTGTAGTCTATATGACATTTTAGCTTGGAATGACCCCAAAATAAACTCAATTGTATAATGAAAATATTTGGAATAATTGGGGAAATAACAATTTAAAAATAATTGTGAAGTATTTTGAAAATGAAACTATTATTATTATTATCGGTTATTTGTAGAGCGGCAACAGATTCCGCAGCGCTATAAACAAAGGGGGAGTACAACAAAACAATTATAGGGTAGAGGGCCCTACCAAGAGTTGCACTGTTATAGTCAGCTCTTAAGAAGGTGATCTACAAACAGCTGGACTTTTAGGCTTACATGCTAAGAGGGTTTAGGGGATTGCAGTGGAGGAGAGGAACTGGTATTAGGAAAGGTTAGCGTAGGTTGTATGCATCCCTGAACAGTAGAGTCTTTAGGGAGCACTTGAAGCTTTTAAAACTAGAAGAGAGTCTTGTGGAGCGAGGCAGAGAGTTCCACAAGATGGGAGCCAGTCTGGAGAAGTCCTGTAAACGGGAGTGTGATGAGGTGACAAGAGAGGAGGAGAGTAGGAGGTCATGAGCAGAGCGAAGGGGACGGGAGGGAGAGTATCTGGAGACAAGGTATGAGATGTAGGGGGGAACAGTGCAGTTGAGGGCTTTGTATGTAAGAGTGAGAGTTTTGTGTTTGATCCTAGAGGCAAGAGGAAGCCAGTGAAGGGTTTGGCAGAGGGGCTCAGCAGATGAAGAGCGATGTGTAAGGAAGATGAGTCTGGCAGAGGCATTCATTATGGATTGTAAAGGAGCTAGGCGGCAGGTGGGGAGACCAGAGAGGACAGAGTTGCAGTAATCAAGGCGGGAAAGAATGAGAGAGTGGATTAAAATCTTAGTTGTGTCTTGTGTAAGGAAGTGTCTAATTTTAGAGATGTTTTTTTAATTTTCAAAATAAGCTTTATTGGCGAAATGGTATAACAAAGAAGGCAAACAAATAAACATGTTCAATACAAAACAGTATACAGTCGTTATGTGGTTTTTGCCATAACATAGTCAATCAAAAGTATTTCGCGATATACTAGATATTCAAGTATACTCTAACAGTCTAGATAATGACATCAGGTATATAAGGTACAAAGTCATTCCATACCGATTGCACATAGAAAAAACTTTTGACATAGACTGTTTGCATGCCGAGAACCATTGCAACAGATGATTCTCAGCTTAAAAAGTAGAAAATGCATAATGAAAGAAAAGATATAGATTTACAATATAGATTCATGAGAACGGGTCAATGGTAAAAATCTCGTTTCCACAGCTTTTTTACACAGCACTGTGGGATAAATCGTTCTCTGTGTGTTTGGTCTCTAACAGACTGGAAAAAGAGTTTGGAATCGGTTAGATTAACCGGCCTCCAGAAGAAGGGGGAGAGGAGGAGTAGGGAAGAGAAGGGAGGGTAGAGGGGTGAAGTGCAGGGTAGAAACAAGAGGGAGAGGGGGAAGAGAGAAAAAAAAAATGGGGGGGGTGGTGTAGGAGGAGGGAGTGGGTGGGGGGGTTAGTGTATGGGTTAGGTAATAATAAGTTGTGGACTCCTATTTCATTATCGGTTACGGTGACTCTCTACTGAGAAGGTTAGATTCCTCGTCCCTCCCAAGTTAGCAACATCATTTCATGTGTACCCAATTTCCCTGTTTTAAGGTAATGGTATCTCTCAAGTTTCAGCAAATCAGTAACCTTATTCTTCCATTCCTGTATATTGGGGATGTTCTGTTTTTTCCAATATGAGGGAATGAGGCCTTTTGCGCCGTTCAGCATCAATAGGAGGAGTAGATATTTGTCCTCTCCAACTATTTTGGGTAATTGGTGGTATAGTAAATAGCATGGGTTAGGAGGTAATATGATATTAAGAACCCTACTCATTTCTGCCAGTACATCGTTCCAATACGGCCGTATCAGTGGACAAGTCCACCAGATGTGCAAAAGGGTTCCCTCTTCCCCGCACCCTCTCCAACAGTTCCCGCTAGAGTGTGGGTATATGTGCTTCAGCCTGTGGGGAGTCAGGTACCACCTACTCAGTAATTTGTATTGGGTTTCCTGTACTTTGGCCGAAACTGAGGTCTGTCTCGTGCGGTCAAAGATTTTCCCCCAGTCTTTACGGTCAATCTCTATGTCTAGTTCGTCTTGCCAGGATTGGGTAAAGGACGGAAGGAAGTGGTCGTCTCCCTGTAATAATAGTTTGTAAAGTTGGGAGATCAGATGAGTCGGGTGTTGAGTCATCGTACATAGGGTTTCAAAGTGAGTCTTACGTCTTGTCAGATTATGTTTGTCTTTGTGTGTGTCAAAGTAGTGTCCAATCTGAGCTAGTCTGAACCATGAAGCGAACACACCACCATTCCACGTCTTTAGGTCTTCCTGGGATTTCAATCTATCCTGTTGAAGTATATTATATACGGCCGAGTCAGCGAGGTCATAGGTCTCTTTCGAGGAGGAGAGACCTGATAAGAAATTTAAGTCTGGATTCTCTCTGATCGGGGTGACAGGTGAGAGAGGTTTTCTTAAGCAATTTATCCCAATTAGTTAGTACACTATCTATAAGTGGATAGAGCTTAATTTCAGAGGGTCTACTAGTGGGAGAAATCCACGCCAGAGCGCCTGAGTTTCCTCTATGTAGAATGGCATTATCTACATGTACCCAGGCCTTTTGGCTTGAGTTTTGGCACCACTCTACCAGTCTTTGGAGAGATATTGCCTTTTGATATGTCAACAAGTCAGGCACTCCCAATCCGCCTCCACTCCGAGGCATGAGTATCGTTCTCCTACTGATTCTAGGTTTTAGATCTCTCCAGATATATGACTCCATAGCCGACTGAATTTGATGTAGGATGTGGGAGGCTGTGGATGATGGTAAAGTCTGCATGATGTAAAGCACTCTGGGCATCACATTCATTTTGACCACTCCTATGCGGCCGAGCCAGGAGATGGTTTTATTTCTCCAGTTGGACAGGTCTCTACAGATCTCAGTTTTGATATTCTTATAGTTCAGAGACACTAGATCTTTAATACTGGGTGTTAAGAATACACCCAGGTATTTCAGTTTATCTTTAGCAATCTTAAGTGGACAGCCTCTTTTCAGGTTATCAAACTCGGTCTCCGGTATGGAGACGTTCATGATCTCAGATTTCGAGAGATTTAGAAGAAAGTTTGACACACCACCAAAGAGTGTGAATTCTTCAATAGCCACTGTAAGGGATTGTCCTACGTCTGATATCATCAGGAGGACATCATCGGCGTACATGGCCAGTTTGTGTACAATGCCCCCTATATGGATTCCTTTAATTTCGGGATTCGCTCTGATTCTGGAAGCTAATACTTCAATAGTCAGGGCGAACAGAAGGGGAGACAGGGGACAACCCTGTCTAGTCCCATTGTGAATGTCGAAAGGGTTAGAAAGAGTTCCATTGACCCTTACCCTAGCGTTAGGTGTTGAGTATAGTGACATCACTACCATTCTTATAGTGACATTATCCAATTCGTGAGTTTAGGCCCAAAGCCGAATTTGCCCAATGTGAGGTGCATGAATGCCCAGCTGACCCGATCGAACGCTTTTTCAGCATCGGTCGAGATCAGGGCCAGCGGAGCTGAGTTATTATGCGCATATGTCATCACTTGCAGGACTTTAAGGGTATTATCCCTCGCCTCACGTCCTGGTATAAAGCCCACCTGATCGGTGGAGATCAGATGAGGGAGATGTCTATTGAGGCGGTTGGCAAGCACCTTCGCGAATATCTTGACATCTGCGTTTAGCAGCGAGATAGGGCGGTAATTCTCAGGGCTAGTTTCTGGTTTGCCTGGCTTAGGGATCACAGCAATGTGGGCCTCAAGCATTGTGTTAGGCAGAACTGGATCTTCTGATAGTTGGTTAAAGAGGTTTATCATAGTCGGCGCAAGTATGCTGCCGAATGTTTTGTAGTATTTAGCTCCAAAGCCATCCGGGCCTGGGCTCTTGCCCGATGTTATGTCCCTGAGGGCTTGCTTAAGCTCTATAGGAGTGATCGGAGAATCTAGGGCCTCAGAGTCCTGATTAGAGAGCTGAGGGGTGACAACATTAGCAAGATATTCTGATATCTTGAGTGTCTCTTGTTCCTGATTAGGAGTTTGAACCTTCGCTCTGTTCGCATTTTGGATATTGTATAGGGATTCATAATATGATCGGAAGATCTCAGCGATGGATTTACCATCTTCTCTAATCTTCCCGTCTGGGTGTAGCATACTATATACATATTGTTTCTTTTTTTTCCGGGCAACCGCCCTGGCTATCAGTCTGCCTGCTTTGTTCCCCTGTTCAAAGAATTGTTGCCTTAGAACAAGAGCTGCTTTCTGATAGTCCTCTTGTAGGAACTGCAAGAGTTTTGTTCTCGCTTGTGTCAGACTCTTATCTAATACAGCATCAGTTGGTGCAGCTTTGTGAGAACTTTCTGCAGTTTCAACTTCAGAAAGAAGTTGCTGATAAATCATTCGTCTGCTCTTAACTATCCTGGCTTTCTGTTTCAGAAATAGACCTCGGATAGTACACTTATGGGCTTCCCATACCGTGGTTAATGGTGTGTCCGCTCTGTCATGTATCTGAAAGTATTCCGTCAGGGCCTTCTCTATTTCTAGTTTAAAAACAGGGTCATCCACTAAGGTGTCATCCATTCTCCAAATATAAGGCGTGACAGGTGTGTCCGCCCACAGGATTGAACATGTAACTGGAGCATGGTCTGACCATGTGATAGGAAGTATATTGCTTGACGTGGCCATTATGAGGCCAGTAGCGTCTGTAAACCAGTAATCTATTCTCGAGTATTTTTTATGGGGGTGGGAGAAGAATGTGTAATTCTTAGCTGAGGGGTGATGTGATCGCCAGATGTCGTGTAATGCGGCTTCTTTGAGTGAGGATGTTATATGTTTGAGAGACTTATGAGGGACACTGGAGATACCGTCTGAGGTGTCTAGGATAGGATTCAGTGCTGCATTTAGATCTCCCACAAGGAATACTATGCCAGTCTGTAGTTCGAGTAAATTATGGATAACCTTTTGAATAAAGATATGCTGGGATTGATTGGGACAATAGACGTTAACTAAAGTTATGGGTCTAGCATATAATAGTCCTGTTAGTAGGAGGTATCTACCCTCCGGGTCTCTATGTGCCTGTGTAACTTGGAATGGTATGTCTTTACTAAAAAGTATGCCTACTCCATTTCTTTTATGTGGGCCAGAGGCAAAGAAAGCGTTAGGGTATTGTTGGCTATACCAGCGGGGTTCATGTCCGGTAGCGAAGTGTGTCTCTTGCAGGTAGACAACCTGTCCACCTTGTCTGTGTATGTCTCGTAAGACCATAGAGCGTTTAGTTGGGCTATTAAAGCCCTTTACATTTACTGAAAGTAGCTCTATCTTTCGGGGGGAGGCTTCTTTATGTGTGGACATCATGGTGGTGACAGTGGGAGGGGAGAAGAAAAAAAAAAAAAAAAAAAAGAAAGGGGGGGGGGAGTGTTGGTAAGGCTGAGTTAAGAGAGGGACAGGGATGTGAAGAGAGGGGAAAGAGGCAGGCGACCGAGGTCGTCAAGTAGTGGGAAAAGGTAAGTACAGACCTATGCAATGAGCAGTTCAAACAAACAATGTATCAGTAGTATAACTTACACAGGCCTAAGTCAGGTGAATAAACAATTAAGACAAACTATGTAAAACAAATACAGGGGTAGTGTTCCCTGCTATACTACACTATTCATAAAACTTTAGTAGTATTTTAGATATAAACAAGTACAGGATTGCGTTGCATTATTGCAACTTACTTTTTATCAGTTCAGTAGGATGAAAGAACTCTAATAACAAACCTTTTTCATAATAGATACTAACTTAGCATAAACTGTCCCAAGCTATTTGTAACAATATAAGCTGAGACCTAGGGACTTCATGAGGGGACTGGTTCTGATTTCATCTCCTACTTCCAGTGCTCAAGTATCTCATCGTATCGTCATGAGTCTCACCCCTTTAAGTGCGTGTCATTTTTCCAAATCACAGGTTATTTGTGGCTTGGGTCTGTCAATGAGGCATGTAGTGTTTAATAATAAACCATCTGAGAGGGGGATTGTCACCGGGCTCAATTAGAACATAACATAGGGGTGATATGGGGATATAGCGGTCTATGGAATGTTGTATGAGACATTAGTTACCAACTTATGTTTTTCAATATTTGTGAACCTGTGTCATTCATAACTATAATATGTGCCATGAAAGTAAGATAGGTGCATAGTAACTGAAAACATCTTGAGATTATATCTTTTCTAAGCACCCAGTAGAAATGGGCAATCTCATTATATTGTGCGGGGGACTCATGATGTGTGTACTGATCTAGCAATAGGAAAATACCTGGAAGGACAAATTTTAATTTAAAACTGTAAAGTTATAGCATTTGCAGTATTAGACCACATATTACACTGTGAAGGTCTCTAATTTGTTAGAGTATCTCATGGTCAACATTTAGGTAACATCTTCAGGTCTCATGTAGCTATCATGCTTATCCCTTACTTGCATATAGGTATCTTGGTCTCAACAATACAGTTATTAACAGCAAACTTCTATTTGGGCACAGTTAGCGAATCTCTGCTTAAATCAATACATAACTATACATAAAAACAACATACGATGTTCATAACTTTTAAAGGATAAATTATCTGAGTCGTTACTCTATAGTTCATTCAGCAGGGTTAAGTCCATCGGCTCATTGTTAGAGCCGGGCAACCTAGAGTAACTGGGAAAGTGTGTTGCAGAATGCATCAGCTGGTCATTCCAGATGGCGTATCTCATTAGGTTCCTCCCGAGCCTGACCCTCTGACACTGCAGGGGCCCCAGAGGGAAGTCTGATGTTGATGCCTAGGGCTCGGCTGAAGGCAGGCAAGTCTGCGGGAGTCTTAAGGATGTGTGTGGTGTTATTTTTAGTGACAATAAGGCTTGTAGGGAAGCCCCATCTGTAGGGAATTTTATTGGCTTTTAATGTAGACGTGACAAATCTGAGATCTCTCCTTTTCTGGAGAGTGGTTGGGCACAGGTCAGAATAAACTTGCAGTTCTGCTCCCCTGAATTCAATCTGTTGTTTATTTCTGGCCAAGCGTAGAATGTCCTCCTTCTCTTTGAATGACAAAAGTTTTAAAATGATGTCTCTAGGAGGGGCCCTTCCTGGGGGTTTAGGGCGCAGCGCCCTGTGTGCTCTTTCTATTTGAATGTCAGGGGAGAAATCCTCATTTCTGAGGTATTTAACAAAATCTTGGATGTATGCCTGTATAGCAGCAGGTTCTACCGATTCAGGTACACCTCGCAGCCTGAGGTTATTCCTCCTGCTGCGGTTTTCGAGGTCTTCAATTCTCTCTAACAAGGTGTGTACCGTGGTTTCTTGGGCCTGTAGGAAGCTAGTCTGGTGCTGTAAATCAGAGCTAAGTGTCTCTTGCTTTTCCTCTATCTGTGTCACTCTTTGATCTACTGCTGAGATGTCGCTTTTTAATTCCTGAAACATTGATTTAAAATCTCTCATCGCCTCTTTTATGTCCTCCTTAGAGGAGAGGAGCTTAAGATCAGCCTTGGTAACACAGGTCTGGTGAGAGGACATTGTGTCTGTAGTATGAACCTGAGCTGCTGTAGTTTTCTGATTAGTGTCAGATTTTGCTATTGTAGGCTCGTTATTTATTAAGTAATTTTCCAGAGTGGTGGGCTGAGAGCTCTTAGTAGGCCTAGTATTTCTTTTGCTGGACATTACATGTACTATAATGAGCTGTTCTGTATAGGTGGGGTCTACCAGCAATTGATATCCTTCCTCTCTTATCCTTCAGGGATATGGGACCCTGGTGTGAGATTTCCTGCAGCTGTGAGAGAAGGTCGTTCCCAGTATAGTTATGTTTACTCCCCAAGAGACACAGGGGTGTGCTATCAAGGCCGGGAATATCTAATAAAGGAACCGTGCTCAGGACTCTGTTAGGTCAATAGTCCACTTTTGTGATGCAAATGAATTGTACTGCCCTTGTGTGTATGACTATTAATGTCCGGTTATATGCTGAGTGGTCTAGTGGTAAAGGACCTGATTATAATCTGTGTCAGCACCCCCAGAGCTTCCGAACAACTTGGCCCTAATTCCGGAGTCACCCGGAGATTTGTGTTACCTGTCCGATGTTGGGATCTGTATGCTGGGTTGCTCCGCCACGTGGCGTGACCTCTGTTGTAAGGACCCGGTGAACTCAGGCTGTCGGCTATCACTCCGTGTCACTTCTGGGGTTAAGTACGCTCCCAGCGTCCGTCACAGGGTTCAATCTACCTGTTGCAGCAGACCTGTTATGCAATACGTTTTGGGTCGTCTCTGTGCTGGCTGGGATCTGCGAATCCCGCGTGGTAGGCCCCACAGCATTCAGTCCGGAAGGATCGTATTGAGGCAGAGGCGTCTCGTTATCGGCTATACGCTCTCAAAGTCTCACCTCTCGAGGTTAGTGGTCGACAGTTTAGGGTCAGTTCCTCTGCATAGAGCTTGTGTGGTGTGTCCAAAGAAGTTTACTTGAGCACGGCGGTCCCCCAGCGAAAGCGGTCTGTAGAGTAGGACTCCGACACACGGCTCACCTTTGCCACTGCTCCGTTATGCCATCTGGTCTCGAGACTTGCATATAAGTATTGAGTAGAGTCTAATACATCTTGATTAACCATTTATAGATTAATTTATGCCATGTGTGCACCTGTTTTGAGTGTAGTTATAGCAGGGACTACAGAGCTTGTTTAGAAAGCAGCCATTTCGGTCCGTGGCTAGGCTCCGCCTTTAGAGATGTTTTTAAGGTGGAAGCGGCAGGCTGTAGCCAAGGACTGAATGTGAGGAGTGAAGGAAAGATCTGAGTCAAATGTGACCCCGAGACATCGGGCATGCGGGGTAGGGGTAATGATGGAGTTGTCGACAGTTATAGAGATATTGGGGGTGGAGATGTTGGAAGAAGGGGGGAAAATGAGGAGCTCAGTTTTGGAGAGATTTAGCTTGAGGTAGTGAGAGGACATCCAGGAAGAGATGTGAGAAAGACAGTTAGTGACACGGGTTAGCAAGGAAGGAGATAGATCTGGTGCAGATAAGTAGATTTGGGTGTCATCGGCATACAAATGATATTGGAAACCGTGGGACTTAATTAGGGAACCTAGTGATGACGTATAGATTGAGAAGAGAAGGGGACCGAGGACAGAGCCTTGCGGTACTCCGACAGAAAGTGGTGACGGGGCAGAGGAGGCCCCAGAGAAGGCTACACTGAAGGTACGGTTTGACAGGTAGGAAGAGAGCCACGAAAGGGCTGTGTCACAGATGCCGAAGGATTGGAGGGTTTGGAACAAAAGAGGGTGGTCGACAGTGTCAAAGGCTGCGGACAGATCAAGGAGGATAAGCAGAAAGAAGAGGCCTTTTGATTTAGCTGTAAGTAGGTCGTTGGTGACCTTAACAATAGCTGTCTCTGTAGAGTGATAGGGACGAAATCCAGATTGCAGCTGGTCAAGAAGGGAGTTTAACGTAAGGAAATGGGATAGGCGTGCATGTACTAGTTTTTCGAGAAGCTTTGAAGCAAGAGGGAGGAGGGAAATTGGGCGGTAGTTGGATGGGGAGGTAGGATCAAGGGAAGGTTTTTTGAGGATAGGTGTGACCAGTGCATGTTTCATTGATGAGGGAAATGTACCAGTTCTGAGGGAGAGGTTGAAAATGTGTGTTAGTATAGGGGTAAGGGTAGCAGAGAGAGAGGGGAGCAGCTGTGAGGGGATAGGGTCAAGGGGACAGGTAGTGAGGTGAGAGCGCAGTATAAGTTCTGAAACTTCGTCCTCAGTAACAGAGGAGAATGAACTAAGTTTCAGGTTATGAGGGTTGTGGTTGAGTGAGAGTATTTGAGGGGGGGAGAGAATGGAATTGTGTTGAGAACTAATTTCATGTCTGATGGAATCAATTTTGTTAATGAAGTGACTGGCAAAGTCTTGAGCTGACAGAGAAGTTGTATTAGGAAGTGGAGGAGGGCGGAGGAGAGTATTGAAAGTGGAGAACAGACGTTTTGGGTTTGAAGAAAGATTAGAGATAAGAGTAGAGAAGTAGTGTTGCTTGTGGAGATTATGGGCAGAGTAGTAGGAGTTCAAGATGAATTTGTAATGAAGAAAATCAGCTGAACTCTGTGATTTTCTCCAATGCCGTTCAGCAGTACGGGAACATCTGCGTAGGTACCGTGTCAGAGGAGTATGCCAGGGCTGGGGATGAGTGTGTGATTTCCTAGCAGTGGTAAGAGGGACGAGACTGTCAAGGATGGATATAAGGGTGGAATTATAGTGGCTGATAGATTGTTCAGGGCAGGAAAAGGAGGAGAAGGAGGAGAGGAGCGGTTGAAGGGAATTAGCAAGTTGTTGCTGATCTAAAGACCTAATGCTTCTGTGAAGTTTGGTGTGAGGAGTAGAAGGTGGGAGAGTTGTAGGAAGGGAATGATATGTTGCAGGTAAGGAGATGGTGGTCAGAAAGAGGAAAAGGGGAGTTTGAGAAGTTTGAGAGAGTGCATTGATAGCTAAAGATCAGGTCAAGGGAGTGACCGTCTTTGTGAGTGGGAGAATCAGTCCATTGTGACAGACCGAAAGAGGAAGTGAGTTGCAGAAGTTGTTTAGCAGATGAGGCAGTGGGATTGTTAAGGGGGATGTTGAAGTCGCCAAGAATCAGGGCAGGGGTGTCTGAGGAAAGGAAATAAGGAAGCCAGGCAGCAAAGTGATCTAAAAATTGATCAATGAGATAGGGGGCGCCCTAAAGAATAGCACTAGATTCACTATAAAGCATAAATGTTAATGGTGGATGTGAAGTACAAAGGAGGTCAATACCAATAAGCCATAGGCCAATAAAAATTAACAAATGTAAATTCAGCACAATATAAAGCACAAAATAAAGCACAAAATAAAATACAGCCCAAAATAAAATAAAATAATATAGTAGTGTAAGAAAAGTCTTTGATATAAAGGTGGGTGATGAAGAGGCAGCAATCTGTAGAGGACCTGGCTTGGATCCAAAGAATGATCTAAAAACAGAGAAAAAGACAGATGCGCCACATGGCCCAATATTGTTTGATCCACAGAATTCAATTTCCAGAGCTATATGCTATCAAACTCACAATTGTAAAAGCACTCCAATTAGTGCAGTGGGAGCAGTCTGGGATCTATAACAGTCACCCAGAAGACCGACCTCTTGGGTGGAGATAGATGTTCTGTAGTGAAACACAAAGGGACACAAAAGTGCCTATATGGCCTAGTGCAGTCTTATACAAGAAGCAGTAGTATATGTGGTAAGGTATATACTCACAAAAAGTGAAGCATCTCTATTGATGCTAATCAGACAGGATGGGGTCAATGTAGTCACCCAACAGACTGTATCAAGGCTTCCACAGGAGGCAGACAGCAGAGGTCCGATGGACAATGTTTTGATCCAAATGAGACACAGTAGCAAGTGTTTGAGTTAAAAAGATATAAAACTTTACTGATATAGATTAAAATACAGCGACGCGTTTCTCAGTCACAGACTGTTTCCTCAGGCTTAATCTTTTTGGCTATATTTGTTTAGTATTAAATGATGAAATGAATACATACATTTTTTATATGTATACTAAGACCTTATGCCAGTTACACCCCAGCAACACTTCTAGACCCAGGTAAGTTAGACGTTTCCTGACATATTAACCTACTTGCGCCTGATGTTGACACCACTAAAGGGAGATTGTGAAATTACTTTGTAAAAGAAATGGCAAATAAAATGTTATTAGTTTGTTAAAAACAAACCTAAGCTAATAAAAGCTTAGCTGTTATTCCCTTGAAGTGATTTAGCCATAAACCTAATCTGCAATAACTCTGATCTCTTTGGGAAACATACAACAGAGACTGTAAAATACTAAAAATATACTAAATACTAAAAATAATACATTATAAATATATATATATATATATATATATATATATGTGTGTGTATGTGTGTGTATATATATATATATATATATATGTATGTGTATATATGTGTGTGTGTGTGTATATATATATATATATGTGTATATATATATATATATATATATATATATATATACACACACTCACACACACACACACACACATACATATATATATATATATATATATATATATATATATATATATATATATATATTGCAAGAAAGGGATCCTATACAGTATTCAGTGCAATTGTCGATAATATAATACTAAGTAAAGCATGCACCTCTTAAATAATGCCTATTATGTTCATATGTATATTCTTAATATCTAGGTATTGATAGAATAATCCCCCCCTCTCTAACACCTGATAGAATGATCCCTCCCCCTCTCTAACTCCTGATAGAATGATCCCTCTCCTTCTCTAACCCCTGATAAAATAAATCCTCCCCCTCTTTAACCCCTGATAGAATGATCCCTCCCCCTCTCTAACCCCTGATAGAATGATCCCTTCCCCTCTCTAACACCTGATAGAATTATCCCTCCCCCTCTCTAACCCCTGATAGAATGATCCATCCCCCTCTCTAACCCCTGATAGAATGATCCATCCCCCTCTCTAACCCCTGATAGAATGATCCATCCCCCTCTCTAACCCCTGATAGAATGATCCATCCCCCTCTCTAACCCCTGATAGAATGATCCCTCTCCCTCTCTCTAACCTTTGATAGAATGATCCCTCCCCCCTCTCTTTAACCCCTGATAGAAGGATCTCACCCCCTCTCTCTAACCCCTGATAGAAGGATCCCTCCCCCTCTCTAACCCCTGATAGAATGATCCATCCCCCTCTCTAACCCCTGATAGAATGATCCATCCCCCTCTCTAACCCCTGATAGAATGATCCCTCCCCCTCTCTAACCCCTGATAGAATGATCTCTCCCCCTCTCTAACCCCTTTGTGTACCACTGTAATGATATGTTTATTACTTCCCTTTATGCTGTGCATATCTTGGTGTAATGTTAGGATTTGTAAACCAACCAGTGAAGCTGTTGGTCACTTTGACCAGCCAAAAGGCATCCCAAATCAATATTATGCTATGTTTATATTGTATCTGTTTGGTGGTAAATAACCTGCATATTTATGTCTAGAATTTGATTGTTTAAGATTTTAATTATAAAACTGATATTTAAGTCTCTTTCTTTCTAGTTTCTATTCCTGTCAGAAGTTTTACAGTGGAGAGCTCAAACAACTCCTGATCATGTTCTTTACACATTACTAAATTCCAGGGTAAGATTTTATATTTTTTTAATTTATATTTTATTGAAGTTTTGCAAGAGGAAAAAAAGGCAATAACAACATTTAGTGAAACAAAGTGTAGCAAGATCTGTTTCAATAAAAAGAAAAAAAGGAAACAGAGATGATAAATGGAAGGTTTTACAGTGTATTCTGTACAGCAGAGTCAACCAAAGTCAGTTTAGGCAAATAACACAGCTAACCAAGAATTCTCTTCAGAATAGAATATTTGAGATGTGACCCTTCCACTCGGTACCTGATAAAATAAAATACACAACACAATCATGGGGTACAAAGGCTGCAGCTTTTATTTATAAACATATTTTAACTTAAACCACACAAGGCTTGCCCATAGTACCCATATTCCACTTTTAAACACCTTACCCACCAAACTCTCTCCTGCCTCTCCAGGAGGTACCCCTTAACTGCTATTCCAAGGCAAGCACTCCGCCCATTGCTGCAACAAACTGCCTAACTACAGGGAGGGAGGGAGCTTCTTCCCCCACGGACCTTGCTAAATGATTTGGCGCTCTTTTTGTCCCCGCCTCTTCTTTTTATAGTGTCTCCCTCTGCTCCTCCTCTCCTACAATTTGCCCAATCCTCAGTGCTATACCTACGTTAGGGTCACCTGCCCCTACGTAATAAGCACTCCTCCAGGGCTCCATTCTAATAACTATGTTAAGTTTCCAGAGTAAAGCATGTATTCGTATGTCACGTTAATCAAGAAATTACAAAAGTTGCATGTGGTTTTAATGAAAGTACCAAATCAGGAAAACATTATTTCCTACCCATAATTACTCACTAAGTTTGTGTCCAAGTCCCATTTCAACAACATATCATAGTTGAAGTCAAGAATTTGAGTTCAGAAGTATCTGTTTTTTCCATAATCTAGGGATCAGTATTTTTGCGCTGTGTACCATAATATGGTAAAGCCTAGTTTGATATTTACATTTGTTTTTAGGGGAAATGTTGAATAGAATAAGGCTTGGGTCAGGTGTGAAAGTGTTCCCTTATCAACACAGTTCCTCCAGCATCAATCTGAAACTTGTGTGAATATATATTTTAATTTCTGTGGCATGAGATTCTACCAGAATAGGAGATTTAAAATTTTCTCCATGATTGAAGCCGAGTATGTAGATTTGTAAGTAGCTTTGAAAATGAGTTTACACTCATAAATCATATAGTAATTGCCTGTTCCAAGAACTAGTATAAGATGGTAGTGTGTGCCGTAAATAGGGAGTATGAGGTAGAAAGAGCATGCCTTTTATTTCTGTTATATCATTTTGGAAACATTGTATGTGGTCTTATTTAGCCCAGTCTTTGTGAGCTGAGTTATAGTTGTGTAATTGTTGTTATTGGATCGACTCGAAAAATCCCTCACTCATGGATACAAGGGGTGGTTTGTTGATAAATTTACCTTTCTCAAATAATAAATTTATTGGAAGAGCTACTGAGCTATGAGTGTTTGTGGTAGAGTAGTCAAATCCTGGTTTAAACTCTGGATTGAAAAAAGTGGGCAATAGATTGTATAGTGGTAAGTGTTGGAAATTTCCCCACAAAGTCTTACCATATGCAAACAGTTTAACAGGGTTTACAAGCATTTTTTGAAAACATTGAGAGCAGCACTGTCTCCAACAGGTCCATCACTCTCCAAATACACACTCATAAAATTCCTCTTATACTGGTTCTGGATTGGTTAAAGGCTGGTTCACAGCCAATCCAGAGCCAACATGAAAGTACTGGGAAACACAATAGGCAGGTGTGTATTCATTGTGTTCTCAACAAGGTATAAGACAATGTAAGGTAAGCTAATAATTAGGCTTACAAATCAGGGCCTATTCAATTGCAGATTTGTCTGTATTGAATCCCCTTTGCCTTTTCAATAATAAAATATGTCTAGATTGACCAGTAATTTGTTACAATCATCAATGATATAACATCTATCTCTTGTAATATGATGTATTTTTATTTACAGGGGACAATAGCTAACTCTTTAACGTGTAGCCAGCTACATAAGCGAGCAGAGAAGATTGCAGTTATGCTTATGGAAAGGGGACATTTGCAAGATGGAGATCATGTTGCTCTAGTTTATCCACCAGGTAAACAAATTTTATGCATAGCATCCATTCAACAAGTGAGACAGCTTATTTTTCAAATTAAAGGGGAAAATATTTAGTTTTCTGTCCATATGGTTTTTAGAAGGTAACTTTCTTTTCTCTTCCCTTGTCTTTTATTTCTGCCTTTAATTGATGGAATACTTATTTCATACTTTCATAGTTCTATCATGCTCAGACACCTCTTTCCTCCTCTCCTCGTTGTTATAAGAATCTTACAAATAAGGGTCATGATCCACCATGTAGCTAAATAGTTGACAAAAGTGGTTCTTTTAGTTCTGAATGTTTTAAAGATAGGAGGTACCTTAGTTTGGTTGATGCATTAAGATAAAGGAACATAGAGTGGTTTCAGTATTTATTGCTGCAGAATGGTCTAAATCTATTTTAAAGATTTCAGTTATCTTCTTGGTTTCAGTAGTGTTGCTATTTTTCCTTTACTATTATTCTTCTTTATTTTAAAGCGCCAACAGATTCCACAGCGCTACCCATGGGTACAAGCATAACAGTACAATGGAAAAACAATACGATAAAAGACAAAATTTTACAGACAAATACAGGGGGAATTGAGGGCCCTATTCCCGTGGGAACTTAAAATCTATACTGGGAATTAAAAACAGATTCCTATGTTAGATGCAACTTGCGAAAATATGCCGTAATTCCTGACAATGATGCTGCCTTATTTAAAGATCCTATGGATCTCTAAATGAGTGTTAGCTTGAATTAAAGTTTTAGCTAAAATGGCTTAGATTTTATTATTAAAGGAATAGTTTAGTCAAAATTAAACTTTCATGATTCAGATGAAGTATGTAAGTTTATAATTTACTCTTATTATCAATTTTTCTTCAATCTCTTGGTATCTTTAGTTTGAAAAAGCAAGAATGCAAGCTTTAGGAGCTTTACATTTTTGGTTCAGCACCTGGGTAGTGCTTACTTATTGGTGTCTAAATGTAGCCACCAATCATCAAGCGCTACCCAGATGCTGATCCCAAAATAGGCTGACTCCTAAGCTTACATTCTTGCTTTTTCAAATAAAGATACCAAGAGAATGAAGAAAAATTGATAAATAATACGAGTAAATTTAAAAGTTGCTTAAAATTGCATGCTCTATCTGAATCATGAAAGTTTAATTTTGAGTAGACTATCCCTTTAAGGATATTACTAATGAGGAAAGCTCTTTATCTTGGCCATCCCTGGTAACGCTTACAAGTTATGTCAATATATATATAACAAAGAGGAATATGCATTTATTATTAATAAGAGTTAGTCAAAGTGGTGGCTCTCAAAAAAGTGTCAGCTGAGAAAAGTATGTATCATATGCTCTTTCTCAGCATGAATTGCAAAAGTTTTCATTTTGTATATTACTTCAAAGTAAGGATGTTGTCATATGAACGGTTTGATCATCCTGTGCAACAGAACAATAGTAAGCGACAGTACTTGTCTTGAGGCCTATAACATGATCCACAACTATATAATGGTAAATTACAGTACTTATCTTGGGGTCTTGGCGTAATCCAGACAGTCTGCAAAACAAGCGTATTATCAAGTTGGAGTTGTCAATCTATCATACCTAGACTACCAATCCAGAGTGAAAGTGCAAGAGGCAGTAGACAACATACGTGTTTGCTCCTTGGCAGGTGAGTGAACCCTCCGGTCTCCACCGCGGGTAATGTCCTTAGTATAGGTGTAAGGATCCTTTGTCGGGGTGGGCGTACAACCCTCCTTACAGGCTCAGGAACTTCCTATTTCGTCAGCTAATAGATCATTTCTGATAGGATGCAGCTCTTGGAGGAAAGGATAACAAACGGATTTCCTCAATCTTGAGCAGATGTTCTAAGTCTCCTCAATCTTGAGCAGATTAGAACCATTGGTTAAATAAACCGATGATGCTATTGGCCATCACTGCATATATAAACTACATTTCCCATAGAATCCTTCGCCTCTGATGAAGCTCATGTGAGCATGCACGAAACACGTCACCCTTCATTATTTTTTGGCACAGCCAATAAACTGAGCATTCTACAAGCCTGTGGCTTCAGTTAAGTTCTTTCGTTGTTTGTTAACTTATGACAATAATCTGCTTCTTTAAGTTCTGAGCATAAGCCTGTTTGTTCAATATGCTCAAATGTTTGCTGGCAAGACAAAAAGTTTTGCAGAGTATGTATCGGGCAAATTTATGGTGGAAGTTTTGCCACAAATGCTGCACCTATGGGTTCTGCAGAGTGTTATGCAAGTTCTGACACCTTTTTTAAAGGGGAAATTTCTGAATCGGAAGCACAAGTTTCTTTATACTTTGCTTCTTTCAGCGACTTTATGTTAATATATTTGTATTGGTATTTTACAAACATAAGAGTAATGCAACAGAAAAGTACAGTGAGTTACACTGATTGACACACTTGAACAATATACAAACATTAGTTACATGATCATTAAGTAATAAGTCCCTTTATGGACACATTTATACAATATAGGTAACCATTGTTGTAGTTAAAATGTCATCAGTATGTAACTGTTGAAAATCATATTTAAAAAGAAGGAAAAGAAATAAAAGAGAAAAAAGTGAAAGAATAAGAGATATTTTACCCTGCTATTAAAGGGACACTAAACCCAAATTTTTTCTTTCGTGATTCAGATAGAGCATGCAATTTTAAGCAACTTTTTAATTTTCCCCTATTATCAATTTTTATTTGTTCTCTTGCTATCTTTATTTAAAAAACAGGAATGGGATGCCTAGGAGCCGGCCCATTTTTGGTTGAGAACCTAAGTTATGCTTGCTTATTGGTGGGTGAATGTAATCCTCCAATAAGCAAGCGCTATCCATGGTGCTGAACCTAAAATGGGCTGGCTGCTAAGATTTACATTACTGCTTTTAAAATAAAGATAACAAGAGAACAAAGAAAAAATGATAATAGGAGTTAATTAGAAAGTTGCTTAAAATTCCATGCTCTATCTAAATCATGAAAGAAACCATTTGGATTCAGTATCCCTTTAAATGACGTTTAGGGGTGTTGTAACTCCCACTCATTATGGACTTTATTTTCACGTGTCATTTAACCAAACTATTTTACATAGCTACTTATGTTTGTAAATTTCTGTAAAATCTAGCTCTCTTAATTTGATCATTTGTTACCCTTTAATAACCAGCAATACTATACTTTATGAAAGGAACCTGTATTATCTTGTATCCAATTTTAGTGAGTAATTCAGACCAGCTAGGTGCTCCCACCTTCCAGTATTTAGCAATGCATGTTCTTGTGGCTGTACAGATTAATCGTATGTATGTATTATTATGGGAATTAAATTATTTGATTCATTCATGTAGAAGAGCTTGAGGAAGTGATAGGACCTCTACACTGTCTAGAACTTCACTCTAAAATGTAAGTGACTATATTAAAGCTATTAAGGATATTTTAGGAGTGGAGGGTGAACAATCTCAAGTTTCCTCTGATTGGTTCATGCCTAATCCTGAGCCTGATGATATTTTCCCTGTGTCCGAAGCAATTAAATCAATTTATTTATACACCTTTGTTAAGAATTAACGGCAGCTTGGTATACCCAATAAAATGTTTAAATTGTTTCCTTTACCAAATTCTTTACATTCACAGTTTTCAAATCCCCCAGAAGTGTATTCTGCTATTTCTAGATTATCCAATATTTTTTTTATTTTTTTTTAACAGATGATGCTGGTACATTTAAAGATGTGATGGGAAAAAAGCAAAGTTTTAAGAGACTATATTTACAGCAAGGTGCTATGTTTCATCCTCTCCTTGCCATATTCTCTATCCTCAAGGTTACTGACCTTTGGTCTAATAATGTTATTCAAAATGTACCTGAAACTAAATTTTTTTCTGCTGCCGCAGAAATATTGGAGCTTAAACAACAATTCTATGTCTTCAGTGAATCTAGCAATAAGAGCTTTGTGGCTACGTCACTGGGAGGTTGATGCTGTCTCAAAGGTTAATCTACTTGGTGTGCCCTTTGAAGGGGGTATGTTTGATAAGCAATTGGGAGAGTTTAATCTCTAAACTCTCTGGCGGTAAGAATCCTTTCAGAATTTTAAATCCTTTTCTAGGAAATGCTCCTTTTGTTTTCAAGACTGAAAAAATCTGATATTTTCCAATTTAAGAAGCAATGATTTTTTGCTCATCCAACCTCTCTTTCTGGAAGGCAGACACCCATTTCAGAGAGGTTTGGGCATCAAATATTTCAGATTATTTTTCTACACTTCAAGATAAAACCTACTCTTCCTTACTTGGGGACATCGCCACTCCCAAGTGACCCCTTAGAGCTGCAAGCAATTTATCAGTTTGTCAACAAACTCCTTGCCATTCAGATTTCAGCGGATACCAGAGTGTCATCGCAATCAGGAAATCTATTCTCCCATTTTTCTAGTGAAGAAAAAGATTGGTTCATGGAGGCCAGTTCTGGATCTTCTAAAGCTGAACACGTTTATGGTGGTCCAAAGCTGGAGGCATTTATTCTTTCTATCGAATTAAAAGATGCATATTTCCATATTCCCACCGTAGAGTCTCACAAAATGTACCTATGGTTTGCAGTTAAAGACCATCATTTCCAGATTGCAACTTTACCCTTCACCATTTCTACGGCACCTCAAGTTTTTACAAAGGTCCTTGTTCCTCTAATTGAAGAAGTACATTTGTTTGTCATTCATTATTTAGACAACATCCTTTTAATAGCAAGAACAAGAGATCAGGCTCTCTTGCAAATAGATATCCTGCTTCAATTTCTTCAAAATCATGGCTGGCTCATAAACTTTCAAGAGAATCATCTTCACCCTACACAAAATCTGTTTTTTTCTAAGAGCTCATTCTAGCACACTGAGAGCTCTGATTTCCCTGCCTAAATCAAAGATCCAAGTTCTACGAAAATCTTTTTCAGATCTTCAACAGGTTACAAGGATGCCAGTACACCTATGGATGAGAAAGTTGGTGCATATGGCTTCTCTTGTTTATATACTGTAATAGAGTGGGCGAGATTGAGGATGTGTCCATTTCAGTGTCATTTCACTCAACAGCCACAATCTCTCTTGTCAGGTTCTCTTACCAGACCAATTAAGGAGACATCTTTATTAGTGGTGTCAGACACAAAACCTTTCAATAGGTCTTCTATTGGCAGAATACTGCTTATATTCTATTTAAAGGAGGAACAAGAAGCCATATAGTTCTCAAGGAGGCATCCACAATCTTTGTGTAGGCCCAAAACAATCTTCGATTTTTGACAGCTTTTCACATTCCAGGTTCCAGAAATGTTAGTTCAGTATTTCTGAGTAGAATGATTTTACCAACAGAGTGGCATCCCAAGAAAACCATTTTCCAAATGATTTTAGAAAGTGGCAATGGCCACCAGTCTCAATCATCAAGTTCCACTGCATTCCAACTGCTCGTACTCTAGGAGTGGATGTCGTCTTGTTTTAAAGTCGGAGTTCAATCTTATTTATGTGTTCCCACCATTTCCTCTCATCCTTCCTTTGTTAAAACAAATTTTAAAGGAAAAAGTAACATTTATTGTGATTCTGCAGTTCAGGTCATGCATGCCTTGGTTCCCTCTAGTCCAAAGTCTTGCGATTTAACCCCCATGGATTCTTCCAGTGTCACAGGACATGCTGCTTCAGGGTCCACTATGCCATTCAGATCCTTAGTCTCAGACTAACGGAATGGTTGCTGAGATTGTGGGTTTACAGCAAATAAAAATTTCTGCTCAAGTAGTCCAGACATTACTAAAGGCTAGGAAGAAGTCTACATCTAGTATGTACTACAGAGTTTGGGATCATTTTTTCATCTGGGATGTTTTAATAATAATGCTTCCACAGCAGCTATCTCAGTTATTGAATTTCCTACATGGGGATTTTCTCAAGGGTCTCATTGCTCTAACTGGAAAAGTTAAAATTTCTGCAATTTCAGCTATTTCCCGAAAGAAATGGGCACATGATCCTTTGGTGATTCAGTTCTTTCAGGCCTTGGCCCATATTCCCCCCAAAAAAGATGAACACTTCCATCCTTGGACCTTCCTTTACTCCTAGATGTTCTTATGTACTTTATGCCTCCATGTGAGGTCTCTCTCTGGTTCCTCACTTTGAATACTTGTTTTCTTGTTGCTATCACCTCAACTAGGTGTGTGTCAGAATTGCAGGCACTTTCTGTAAAAGAACCTTTTCTTTTTTTATTAGGACAAAATTATTTTGCAATCTGTTAATGAGTTTCTGCCTAAGGTTGTCTGATTTCCATGGAAGTCAAGATTTTGTCCTATCATGGAAAACATAAAAGTCAAGGGAAGCCTCTATATCTTGTTGATGTAGTCTGTTGCCTTCACATTTATGTCAAGCAGATACAAGCAATTTGCAAGACAGATAATCTTTTTGTCATCCCTAAAGGTCCTTGATTGGGTCAAGCTCCTGGAAAATTAATGGGACAGTCTACTTGAAGAATTGTTATTGCTTAAAAAGATAGCTAATCCCTTTATTGCCCATTGCCCAGTTTTACATAACCAACAGTTTTTATCTTTGTGATTACCTTGTACCTAAGCCTGTGCAGACTGCTTCCTTATTTCAGTCATTTTGGCAGACTTGCATTTTAGCCAATCAGTGCTGAAACATAAATAACTCCACATGAGTGAGCACAATGTTATCTATGAGGCACACATGCATTTTGTGCTGTCTAGCTGTTGAAAGACTGTCAAAATGCACTGAGATAAGAGGCAGCCTTCAAGGATTTAGAAATTAGCATATGAGCCTACCTATGTTTAGCTTTCAAAAAAGAATACCAAGAGAACAAAGCACGTTTCATGATAAAAGTAAATTGGAAAGTTGTTTAAAATTGCATACCCTATCTGAATCATGAAAGTTTAATTTTGACTAGACTGTCCCTTTACCTTCTTTAAGTTTGATTATTCAGGCTATCTCCCGACCATATAAGCAAAAGAATGAACAGGTTCCAGAAGGGCTCAGAGCACATTTAGCTAGGGCAGTCGCAGCCTTATGGGCTTTTGAAGCAGATGCTACACCAGAACAACCAACTAGGAGGAGGAGGGTGCAGTGCTTCAAGGGTTACCTAAATACTGGTTACCAGGGGAGTTGGCAGTTCTGTTCATGCCCCTCTGGGGAGGAGTTCTCACTGGGAAGCATTACCCAGGATATGGGATAAGATATAGAAATTGCTTATACGTTTTTGATGTTATTTTCTAGTTTTTTCACAGTGCAAGCCAAATCTAAAGTTGTACAAAAAATAAAAAGGTTTTAGAAGGGTGCTGCAAATTGAGCTTAAAGGGACACTATACCCAAACATTTTCTTTCATGATTAAGGTAGAGAATACCATTTTAAACAGCATTCCAATTTACTTATATTACCTAATTTGCTTCATTCTTTAGATATACTTTAATGAAGAAATAGCAATGCACACAGTGAACCAGTCACAGGAGGCATCTATGTGCAGCTACCAATCAGCAGCTACTAAGCATATCTAAATATGCTTTTCAGCAAAGAATATCAAGAGAATGAAGCAAATTAGAAAATAGAAGTAAATTAGAAAGTTATTTTTAATTGTATGCTCTTTCTAAATCATGAAAGAAAAAAATTGGGTTTCATGTCCCTTTAAGATATCTTAAATTAAGGGATACTAAAAGGCAGAAAATTAAGATTGTTTGCAGATCTTAATATAATCAAATTTCCATGGAAGAAGAAACTTCACCTTTAACAATAAAATGATTTATTTATCATACAGTGCAAATTGATAAAATACATGAGAAAGGGACGTCTCCCATTAAAACTTCCTAAAAACAATTGACTGAGGTTAGACACTATTGTGTATATAAAGTACAGCTAACTGATGCATAAAGATATAAATTACACCATACATACAAAACTTCTAATGTGTATATATACACAGAATGATAAGACTTTTTATCTTTAGAGAGAAGGCCAAATAGTTTACCACCATAGAAAGTCTCTTATATGCCACTCACAATTTTATGTACGTATGTTATATAGCACAATTCACATCCAAATCCAATGTGGTTTAACTTAGGCGTATACGTGCAAGAAAGAAGAAATAAGGAAGAAAACGCCCACTTTTGGACTTAAGCAAAAATACCGTCTTTAACTTTTATGGCAGCCCATACATTGAAGTGCAGAGAAAATGTAGTAACCAGGTAATTAGTTTTACCTTAAATTAGAGACCTACGTTTCTGCTTTTTAGCCTGTGTGTGCTGTAATACACGCTCCGGTTCCTTACCACTGTGTTCCTGGCGTCTCACACCGGTCAGCTGTTAGCACTCACGTGACTAGTGTCTACGTCACAACACGGATCCTCCATGTATAGCGGCTTAGATACAATGTTGATTCTTTTTTTTTTTCTTTTGATGCAAACTCCTGTTTACAGATGTAGGTGATTGATTCCCCTTGCACTTAGTGCTAATAGCACGCAAGTGGAATCCAAGTTTATAGACAAAATAACCCGGGTTATTGGAAAGTCCTCCAAACAATATCAGATGAGAAAAGGCTGTGATTTCTAATGAAAGAAAGCTATTAATATTACAGTTGGTCCAAGTGTGTTTTGTTTGGAGGACTTTCCAATAACCCGGGTTATTTTGTCTATACACTTGGATTCCACTTGCGTGCTATTAGCACTAAGTGCTACTTTAAGGTAAAACTAATTACCTGGTTACTACATTTTCTCTGCACTTCAATGTATGGGCTGCCATAAAAGTTAAAGACGGTATTTTAGCTAAAGTCCAAAAGTGTGCGTTTTCTTCCTTATTTCTTCTTTCTTGCACGTATACGCCTAAGTTAAACCACATTGGATTTGGATGTGAATTGTGCTATATAACATACGTACATAAAATTGTGAGTGGCATATAAGAGACTTTCTATGGTGGTAAACTATTTGGCCTTCTCTCTAAAGATACAACGTCTTATCATTCTGTGTATATATGCATTAGAAGTTTTGTATGTATGGTGTAATTTATATCTTTATGCATCAGTTAGCTATACTTTATATACACCATAGTGTCTAACCTCAGTCAATTGTTTTTAGGAAGTTTTAATGGGCGACGTCCCTTTCTCATGTATTTTATCAATTTGCACTGTATGATAAATAAATCATTTTATTGTTAAAGGTGAAGTTTCTTCTTCCATGGAAATTTGATTATATTAAGGTCTGTAAACAATCTTAATGTTCTGCCTTTTAGTATCCCTTAATTTAGTATCTTAAGCTCAATTTGCAGCGCCCTTCTAAAATCTTTTTATTTTTTGTATTTCACTCTAAATACACACAGAGGAAGGTGTGTTTTCTAGTAGGGTGTGATATCAATATCTAATGGGCTAGCGCAATACTATACATTCATTTTTTCATACAAAATCTAAAGTTGTGCCTGATCAGGTCGTTACTTTCATGACCCTACCTCTAGAAGCCAGGATGTGGCAGTTTCAAAGAAATTTGGCTTATAAAAGACCCAAAATACATTTGATGTGATTTGATCTATTCTTACTGAGTGATGCCTGCAGAGGGGGTTACCCTCTGATTGCTGTTTTACCTGAGAGCTCAGTTTTATCTCTCATCCACATGAGTAAGATTCCTATTTACTTGGGAAGATATATACTGATGGAACTTCACTATTAAATTCTCTTTTTAGTTGAGGTCATCAACTGGTGGGACTAAATCCTTTTCTAACTTTATAACTGTATTAGCACTTTCACTTTATTTTATTGCATTATGTTTAGGTCGTGAGCTTGCACTGCTTGTGACATTATTTGTTAGTATTCCTGTGGCTTGAGTGCTCTGATAAAATGCTGACAGAATTGTTTGCTTTGTCCTTCATGCAGGAATAGACCTGATAGCAGCATTTTATGGTTGCTTGTATGCGGGTTGTGTGCCAATAACCGTCCGACCTCCACATCCGCAGAATATTGCAACAACATTACCCACAGTGAAGATGATAGTAGAGGTAAGATTCCATCTGCCAACCCACAGTATTTGGTAACTGGTAATATACTCTCGAAGACCAATATTTTTGTGCCACGCTATAGCTGGTAATGGCGCTACATTACTGTATTATGTTCTCACTTCCGTCCTGATACATGGACTTAAAGGGATATTAAAGTCATTTTATATATGTATAACATATATCTGTAACTACGCGTATTACCCTGCTAAAGATCTGTAGACCAAGTCATTTTGTTATGTTGGCACAAGATGCAAGGTAATGCAAATCAACAGCAGTTTAGGGATATACCCCTTGAAAAGCTTGGTTGAAGTCATGTTCTTGGTCTTCTTTGCTGGGGTCGTAACTGAGCTTGTGCATCTGTTAAATCACTTTATTAAAATGTTACAAGGTTAGATTATTTCATCATACATAAAGGAGCACACGTGTAATAAAAAATGTTAAATGAATAACCCCTGAATTAAAGCTTTAAATTCACATTAGCATGTTTAATAATAAAATGTTTTGCAACTTGAATTATAGTATTTTATAATTAAAAACGTTTGTCTCTTTAAAGGACCAGTCAACACAGTAGATTTGCATAATCAACAAATGCAAGATAACAAGACAATGCAATAGCACTTAGTCTGTACTTCAAATGAGTAGTAGATTTTTTTCTGACATTTTTAAAAGTTATGTCTTTTTTCCACTCCCCCTGTACCATGTGACAGCCATCAGCCAATCACAAATGCATACACGTACCATGTGACAGTCATCAGCCATTCACAAAGGCATACACACTTATCCTTGCACATGCTCAGTAGGAGCCGGTGACTCAAAAAGTTTAAATATAAAAAGACTGTGCACATTTAGTTAATGGAAGTAAATTGGAAAGCTGTTTAAAATGGCATGCTCTATCTGAATAATGAAAGTTTAATTTTGATTGAGTGTCCCTTTAAGTGACACTTCAGCCTCAGGCAAGGGGAACAAGCACAATATACAAACAGTATTTTACAGCAATAACAGGCAAAATAATGTTATTATTTTTCTCGATTAAGATTTTATTTTGATGTATTTTATTTTAATGCCCTTATGTAAACAAATATTCATTTCTTTTCTGACAATTAAATAATTGAATTTAATATTACTTTCCGTGCTTTTGTTTTTCTTTCAATTCCAGCAGTTCTCTTCAAAGCTGTTCTCCTTTTTTTAGCCCCTTTATAGGGGCTGGTGGTGAAGTTCTGCCTACTGGACGCCGCCATCTTGGAATTTAGGTATTCTCACACCCTGTGACAGAAGCAGTGTGCACTCACAGATCAGTGAAATAGAAAGGTAGATAAAGTATATAGGAGAGAGTAATGAGGAATAATTTGTAAATGTAAATACCTTGCATCTGTAATACAGATGTCACTGATCTGTGGATGTGAGAATACCTAGGTTTAAGATGGCAGCAGCCAGTATGAGGATGCACAGCCCATGTAAGTAGGAAAAGCAATAGCATAGTGTATAGTAACCATAGTATTGTGGTTGTGTCCAGTAGCTTAATTTCCCATTAAAGGACCACCAAATACAGTAGCATAGCATAATCAGTAAAAAAGACAATGCAAAAGCACTTAAGTTGAATTATAAACGAGTAGTAGATTTCTTTCTGACAAATTTTAAAGCTAGTTCTATTTTCCCTCCCACTGCATCATGTGACAGCTATCAGCCAATCACAAAATGCATAAACGTATATTCTGTAAATCTTACAAATGCTCAGTAAGTGCTTGTGCCTTAAAAAGTGTCCATATAAAAGATTGTGCACATTTAGATAACGGAAGTGAATTGAAAAATTGTTTAAAGTGGGGTGCTCTATTTGAATAATGAAGGTTTAATTTGACTTGAGTGTCCCTTTAAGCAGCAAAAGTTTGTAATGTCCCTTTAAGTAGTTCACTGTTTTAATTACTGTTTCTCAAGATATTTGTTTTATACAATAAAAACGCCAATAAATGTTAAATACCAACAAACCTGAATGCAGTTTATCGCTAGAATATATTTTCTTGGGCATTCTGATTCAGGAAATCAGAGCAGAAAATCAGCAGTTTAGCTGTAGAAAGCTTCTGTACATCATCATGATTAGCTGTAAATTCCCCAAAACAAAGGTTTTGTATTCCTCTATATTAGTAATAACAGAGATAATAGTTATAATTTGAACTTGTATTGTTGTAAAGTGCAAACAAGAGGGATGAGTAACAGATCCATATCATTAAAGGGACACTAAACCCAAATTTTTTTCTTTCATGATTCAGATAGAGCATGACATTTTAAGCAACTTTCTAATTTACTCCTTTTATCAAATTTTCTTTGTTCTCTTGCTATCTTTATTTGAAAAAGCAATAATGTAAATTAAGAACGGGCCCATTTTTTTTTTTTAAGACACTTTTTATATTTATTTAAGACCAACAGGGTATACAGATTTACAACACAGAGAATAAATAGCCACGCAGGGCCATGAGAATTCACGTAGATACCATTAAATAAATCTTAACACAATTTTTCTCTAACATAATGATCAGCCAAAACAAATAAATAGCCACGCAAGGCGACATATACAAACATAGATATCATTGCATCAATCTTAACCTAATTTTATTCTAAGGTATTCTCTTTTACCTAAGACAGAAAAATAAGAGCTAAAGTATACACTGTTGCATTATTATGCATTACAACACCTGCATTATTTACAAAAAAGAAGGGGAAAAAAAAAAACAATGCCAGCCTGTCCGCACCCTCTATCCGAAATTTTCATAGCCAGTGTGGAGGAAGAACTTCCTCCACCACCAGCATCATGAAAATCAGCTTGTTTTTCAGAGGAGCAATGAACTGAATCTGTAATGCAGGAGGCTTTGACAAAATTACTTTCTTCCATTTATTGAAAAATGTTCTAAATAGTTTTTCCATAAGAACGGGCCCATTTTCAGTTAAGCACCTGGGTAGCTCCTGCTGATTGGTGGCTAAATGTAGCAAACCAATAAGCAAGGGCTACCCAGGTGCTGAACCAAAAATAGGCCGTCTCTTAAGTTTACATTCCTGCTTTTTCAAATAAAGATAGCAAGAGAACGAAGAAAAAATTAAAATAGGAATACATTATAAAGTTGCTTAAAATTGCTGCTGTATCTGAATCATGAAAGAAAAAAATTGGGTTTAGTATCCCTTTAATATTAAATATAACTGAGCAAAAGAAGAAAAAAAAGCTTAGATTTTCAACTGTTCTGAGGGTTAGGTGGAAAAATGGTGTTGCCGTATATAAAATTATGTTCAAGAATATAATTAGATTTCCCACATGGTTATTAATGTAGATAGTTTGTATTCAGTGTTTTTTCTTTTTCTTGTTTTAACCCCAAGGAAATTATAGCTATGGTATAATGAACAATATTTTATTTAAGATTTAAAATACACACACAAAAAATCAGCACACAATATACAAAGCAGCAACAATGTATCATGCTGGTCTACAAATTCATCCTTCAATGCAATATGGTGAAGAAAAACAATAAATCAGCAAACTCTCACAGGTCCTTCTTCAAGGTAACTTCATGACAGATTAGACAACGTTTTGGCTGTCATAAGAGTATTTATCAAGACAAATTTCATGGCATTTATTTTCAACAAAACAATAAAACAAAATCAATGAGTGGTACCAAACCTGACCTCTAATAGCAAATATACAAATATGCTCCTGCTGCCCCCTAGTGTTTTGACATTATATCATCTAGAAATAAATAAACATGCTTTCCTTTACACAATACAACTACAGCTGTCTCCACTTTATATCTGACGGATGGAACTCTGTCTGTAATTGGTAACTGATATCAATACTCCAGAATTGTTTAGGAAGGGGTACAAGAATCTCCCTTTTCAAAAACAGCATTGAGAAACAGTCTATGATTCACATCTCACACTTGCCCACATGAGCAAGTAATGAGATAAAAACATAATTATATTTACAACTTAAAGGGACATTAAAGGGAATTTTAAATTTATGCAGTAGAAATTATTCCCTGTATTGCAACAGAACTGCATATAAAAAACATTTTTAAATGGTTTTAAAACATGTCATTTAGGTACAAACATATATATTGTATTGCTGTCCCGGAATATGCCTTTTGAAAAGTTTTTTGATTGTGGATTATTTTATTTCCCTTAAAGTATATGGCCAATTAGAAACACATAATAACTAATAATATGTAGCAATGCAGTAAAAGCAGGATATTGCAGTCCACAGAATACACTCCAAAAAATTGCAGTTTTCAGAGTTAAATTACAAGAATAGCACACAAGTAAATAATAAAAATGCATTGCAATTTGTATTATGCATAACTATTATTTTATGGGGAATTACTTTTTGAGTTTAATGTTCCTTTAAATAAAAAAAAAAAGAAGGTGATATTAACTTAGCAACGTAAATAACATTTCCATTTGCATCCAGGTGAGTCGTTCGGCCTGTCTAATGACTTCACAGCTCATTTGTAAACTGCTACGTTCCAGAGAAGCAGCAGCAGCGGTGGATGTCAGGACGTGGCCTCTGATTCTGGACACTGGTTAGAATAACTTTGCCATTTATTTCCCTTTACTTCAGTTTATAGAATATTTGTTGTGTAAATCACTTTCATACCAAATTATTTCAGAATTGAATTCCTTCATATCCACTGTCTCCTAGTTACACGTGACTTCCTGGTGTAAAAGTATTAACGGAAATGTGAGATCATTACTTACTTAGAACTGTGATGCTGACCATAGTTTTGTTGCTGGCAGAGCCTGCCGTGCCTATCTTAAGTTGCACAATTGTAAAACACATTAAATGCTTAGTGGAAGACTGTGATTTGAGACTATGTACTTCCCCGATTTTAGAACTAGCTCCATAGCTTTCCACTAAATTTGACTGGCTCATTGCTTCATCCAATCACATTAGAATTTTATATTCGGAGTAGGAAAGTAAAATGTTTTGTATTACTTATATTTCTTTCTTGTTTACAGTATTTGCTTATTGCAATCAAGGCTATTTATTCTGTATTGCTGACATTTTAGGAAACAGGTCAAATATAGGCCACATAATATCAATATGGGGTAGTTAGTTAATTTCTGTTTTTTTTGTATTCTGAATTGGTGTTCTTCTACAAATGTCAGATAGGTAGCATTACTAGTTTGCAGAGTTCTGGCAACAAAGATATGTTTTTTGATAAACCAGTATATTACTGATTATATCATGTACATACTAAGCTATGTTTGTGCACCTATAAACATTACATAAAGGAGCTTTGGTTACTTATCTCTGTGTCTTAAAGGGACATATGCTATAAAATTGGTTTCCCCTTAATGTGTTTCCAAGACTTTTTATACCAACTGCAGCGTAAAAAAAGTGCTACTGTAGACTTTTTTTGTATATGAAATAGCTGTTTCTTTCCTAAGATATGGTGAGTCCACGGCTTTATCATTTACTGTTGTGAATATCACTCCTGCCAGCAGGAGGAGGCAAAGAGCACCACAGTCAAAACTGTTAAGTGTCGCTACCCTTCCCACAACCCCCAGTCATTCTCTTTGCCTTCGGTGCAAGGAGGAGGTGAAGTTTTGGTGTCTGAAGAAGATTGGATTTATTTCACTTCAATCAAGATTTTATTATTTTGAAAGCCAGAGTAGTTTTGCTCTGATCTTTCCTCTCAAGATTGGGTCTAGCCGTACTCCACGTTAGTCTCTTCAGTAGGGCAGTGGTGGCTTTTAAGCAGTTAGGAACTTGTGAAGTGGGCTTCGCTGCGTTTTCCTAACATGTTGCTGCCCTGGTATAGAAAGCCAGAGTAGGTTTACTCTGTTCTTTTTTTTTCTTTTTCACATGTCTCTGTAAGGAGTGGCTTCCTTTCCTGCCGGGTGAGCTGTCCTCCTGCCGGACAGCTAAATGTTCAGGTAAGTGCCTTTTGTCTTCTGGGGTTAGGAGGCTGGCACTGAAAGGGTTAAGGACTCTAAATTGCACTTTATGTGGGACACAGTATCCTTTATGAAGGGCTTTTGCTGGCAGTGGGCAGGCACTTTTGGATGTGACCATAGGAAACTTAAGGGTTAATCTCCTTTTAGACAAAGGAGTTAACCTTTGTTTGGGGCTCAGATTTTATTGCTGTGTTTATGACATAAGAATCACACAGGTCCAGATTATTTAATACTTTTTATTAACCAGGCTGGATTCTGTTAGCGACGTCACTCCTATGGGACAGTTAAGTGTTTCTAACTAATCACCCAGTACAACATAGTAATAACAGTATCGTCCGGAATTTACAGGCTCCGTTGGTAATGTGCCCTTCACAAACATATTGTTCTCTCATGGCCCGGCTTGTCGGCAGAATGAAGCGCGATGTATGCGCGTGTCATTCTCTTGGCGCTTGCAAGTTCCTGCATACTTCTTTTTTCTGTTCTCGAAGGAGCGCCATTTTGGGCTTTTACTGAGCCAGGGTTATGTAACTCCGACCTGTTCTCAGAATGAGAACAGAGCAGCGTTCTGATTCTGCTCTGGGCGCTTATTGGGAGGATTGCCTATTAAAGGCTGTTCAGCCATCAATGTTCTCAGGCTGTCCGTTCAGAGCAATAGTGGGGCCCATCAATATAGACATGGCTTAGTACCAAGGTTTTTATAACCAAACAGCATTATTGTGCAGTGGTTTAATACACTTCTCTGCTGTTCTTATATTAGATAGCAGAGTTTTTTTTATACATAAGACCTTAAGTTAGGGTTTTTATAGTTGGCTTACACCCTTCAGTTAAGGTTCAGATATACAGGTTTTTGGGGGGGTTTTCCACTGTAATAAATCCTTTTTAAGATTTTAAGTCCTTTCTTAAAGGGACATATGTTCATATCTTCCTAAGACTCTGTTCCTAAGGAATAAATGCTTCTGGCTCGTGAGGATCAAATTGTTTTTATAAGCATCCTGTCCTTCACGTTAGAATAAATCTTTAGCAAAAATAAAGATATTATTGTTGAGCCTCATGTCTCTCAGGATTTATTTTATTTTAGAGAGTATTTGCATATGCAATTCTGTGCTGCAGTTTTTAACCTAACTAATGAAAGTACAGATAGGTTGTTGCCTTCTGAGCCTCATGTCTCCCAGGATGATGCTGTTTCGGCAATGCCACAGCTTTCTCCTTAAACGTTTCAAGCCTTTATGGCGTCACATGCAGTGCCCTGCGGTTCCTCTCAATCTCCTGGAGGAGTGTATTTGCCTGCAGATTTTGCAGCTCAGGTATTCTCTCGATATCTGCAGCTTTATCTGCCTTTTTTTCCTACAGGGAAAACGCAAGAGGACATTTAAAAATTCAGATAGTAAGGTTTCTGCTCCATTTCTGGTAAATATGTTGCTATCCCTCTTAAGTCTGATGCGGTGCAGTCGCTAGTAGCTTCTGAGGGTGATATCTCAGATTCGGACAGTATAATCCCTTCATCTGATGCTGAAGTAGTATCCTTCAGATTTAAGCTTGAACACCTTCGTCTATGGTAAAGGAGGTTTTGGCTAATTAGGAATCGATTCCGATATGTATGTCGTTGTCAACCCTAAGAATCTAGTAAACTTTATAAATACTAGGATTCCTCTGTGGAAGGACCACAAATTCCAGACTGTGCTAGGAGATTTTTCACTGGAATGGGAGAAGTCAGGGATTCCTTTTTCCCAGTCTCCTGTCTTTGAAAAGATGTTTCCTGTCACTGTCTCCTTTAAAGATCATGGCGCACGGTGCCTAAAGTAGTAGGGCATTTCTGCTCTGGCTAAGTGAACTATGATTCCTAGTGAGGATAGCTGTTCTTTTCAGGATCAATGGACTAAGCTGAAGGCTTACATAGAAGTTTGTTTTGCCACTGTGTCAAGTGTGGCATCTTATGGAGCGGTGCCTTGGTTGATCCAATTTGGTAGGGACTCCTTTGGAGGAGATCCAGAATAGAATTAAGGTTCTTAAGCTAGCCAATTCTTTTATTTCTGATGCTACTATGCAGTTTTTTAGCTGGGCGCCAAGATATCTGGCTTCGCTGTGCTAGCCCGCAGGGCGTTGTGGCTATATTCATGGTCAGTGGTTTTTTTCTTTGAGGCCAAGCTTCCAACGCTTCCTTACAAAGGTAAGACCTTGTTTGGCTCAGATCTAATAGGAATATTTCTGATTCTACCAGTAGAATAGGGTCTCTTCTACCATAAGGAAAGATGAATAGACCTAAGGGAGTTTGCCCCCAATCCGGGATCGAGTCCAGGTGGGGGGCAGAATCTCTCTGTCTTCAAACTTGGATACGAGATGTCCCAGATAGGCTGCGGACATAGCATCCCAGGTTTTCTACATAGAATTCATACCTTCCCTGAGGCAGGTTCCTCCTCTCAATTTTATCTACAGGCCAGATAACAGTGAGATTTTTCTGTAGTGGGGACCTCTTTCTTGTGAGTGATAGTTCCAGTTCCTGTAAGGAATTCTATTCATTCCTGTTCGTGGTTACCAAAAAAGAGGGAACTTTTCGTTCTATGATAGATCTACAGTGGTTCAACAAGTTTTCTCAGGGTACCAGTGGTTTCATTCTTCCTTTGGTCCAAGAGGGTCAGTTCATGGTGACCATAGACCTTGAGGACGTGTATTTTCAAGTTCCTGAGTTTTTCCTTTCTGTCAAATACTCTGTGTGTGGCTCTTCCCTTTGGCCTTGCCACGGCTCCCAGAGGGGGCTATCTTGGCAGTGATCAGGTTTCGGGGTATTGCTGTGGTACCACTCCTGGACGACATGGATGGGAAGTGAACCTGAAAATGGGTTCCCTTGTTACAGCTACCAGGGTAGTTTTCTTAGGGACAATTTTAGTTTCCTATCTCTGCCAATATTTTTGTCAGTGGTCAGAAAAATCAAGGATTCTTTCCTCTTGTGTCTTTTTGCACTCTACTGTTAGTCCCTTCAGTGGCTCAATGTATGGAGGTAATTGGTCTGATGGTTGCTTAATTGGACATCATCCCTTGCTCGTTACCATCTGATAGTTTGTGGTTATGCATGCTCAGATAGTGGAATGGGGATCATGTGGTTCTGTCTCGGGGGATAGCTCTTGATCTGTCTTGATCTGTGAGATTCTTTCCTTTGGGGGTTTTCGCAGGAGCATCTGTCTCGGGACACATGCTTCAGGAGACCTTCCTGAGTCATGATGACTACGGGCGCCAGCCTGTTGGGTTGGCCACTATAGACTTGGGAGGAGTCTGCTATTCCATAACCATCTTGCAGTTGTTTTACATCAACCATCTGGGAGGAACCTAGAGTTCCTTAGCCATGATTGGCGTGGATTGTTCAGTGGGTGGACGCTCACATTTGTTGTCTATCCACTATTCGCATTCCAGGAGTGGATACTGGGAGTGGACTTCTTACGAGTCAGATCATTCCAGGCAGTGGATGCTTCTCCCGGAGGTGTTCTCCAGGTTAACCCTCTAATGGGGGGTGCCAAACTTTTTCATTACGTTTAAGGTCTAGAGATCAGCAAGCTGCTCTGTTAAAATCCCTGTCAGTTCTTGGGTTTTTAGTCTGACATCCCTGTTCCTCAGTTTGCTCTCCTTCAACGAGTCTTTGCTCGTATAACATAGGAGGGGGCATCAGTATTTTTAATTGTTCCTGCATAGTCTCGCAGGATCTAGATACTGACCTAGCTGGGATGTATCTCTTCCACCTTGGTGGTTGTTCTTGAGAAGGGACCTTCTATTTCAGGGTCCATTCTTTTGTTTCTTTGAAGCTTTCTGCTTGGAGATGGAACGCTTAGTTGAGTCGGTCATTGAGACTTGTAAGCTTGTTACTAGAAAGATTTGCCATAAGTTATGGCGTATATATCTTTATTGGTGTCAATACAAGGGCTTCTCTTGGTGTAGGGTCCCTTCTGGAGAAGGGTTTGTTAGTCAGTACCCTGAAGGGTCAGATTTCTGCATTTTCTTTTTGCTACATAAGCATCTAGCAGATGTGCCAGATGTGCAATCTTTTAAAGTTTTATTTACAGGCGACTAAGGATTTTCGCCAGTCTTCTGCCCTGTTTGTTTCTCTGGGAAACATAAATGTCAGAAAGCTTCTGCTACTTCTTTTTCTCTCTGGTTGAGAAGTATAATTTGTTGTACTTATGATACTGCTGGACAGCAGACTTCTGAGAGAATTACTACTTTTTCCACAAGGGCTGTCTCCTCCTCTTGGACTTTCAAGAATGAAGCTTCTGTTGAACAGATTTGCAAGGCTGCAACTTGGTTCTCTTTGCATACTCTTTCCAAATTTTACAAATTTGATACTTTGCCTCGGCGTCTTTTGGGAGTAAGGTTATTCAAGCAGTGATACCTTCTGTTTAGGTCTGCCTGTCTTGTCCCTCCCTATTCATCTGTGTCCTCTAGCTTCGGTATTGATCCCCAACAGTAATTGATGAAGCCGTGGATTCACCATATCTTAGGAAAGAAAATAAAATTTATGCTTACCTGATAAAATGCCCCGCCCTTTATTTCAAGACAGTTATTTTTGACTAAACCTTAGGCACCTCTACACCTTGTGTTACTCCTTTTTTCTCCATTTCCCTTCGGTCGAATGACTGGGGTTTGTGGGAAGGGAAGGAAGTGATACTTAACAGTTTTGACTGTGGTGCCCCTTGCTTCCTCCTGCTGGCCAGGAGTGATATTCCCAACAGTAATTGATAAAGCCGTGAACTCACCATATCCAGAAAGAAATACATTTATCAGGTAAGCATACATTCTCTTTTTTGCTTGTTGAAACGACAACACATTTAAATATGCTGAGCTTTCAGAAAGAGCATATATCCTTATATTTCTCTTTTTACACAAATACCTCTTATATCTATGTATACACAAAACCCAATTTAAAAATAAACATTTTAGTAATTATCTGCTAGACCCCCACTGGGAGTGTGATTTCTTTCACCATTTCTTGTTAACCTAGCTTTTCTATAGCCAATACTGCAGTACTGAAATTTTCAGTATAGGTGGCGGATACAACAGACGGAAGTAGCTATTTCAAATGACAAAATTAAGGTAAATTATCTATTTGTAATTAACTGAATATGCGGTAGCAGGTTTAATGGATCATTAGGTACACATTAAAGGCTACAGAATGTTACTGTACACCGTCCTTTTAAATATAGACCTGGAGGTCTAGTAGGTTTATTTAAAAATAGTACACATACAATAAAGCATTTTTGTTTCCCATTCTGAAATGCATTTTCTCTGCATCAGATGTTATTGTTCTATAATGTTTTATGGAAATGATCTACTGCTTATTGTGCTTTCTGTATTTATGCTCTTTCTTACTCTTTCCAAAATAAGATGTATGCTTGAACTTTTTATTGTGCAGATGTTAAATATTGAATGTCAAACAGTAGACAGTTCTGCTTCATTTTTTTAGATGATTTGCCAAAGAAAAGACCATCCCAAATCTACAAACCATCGGACCCGGAAACATTGGCTTATCTTGATTTTAGTGTATCTACAACTGGAATGCTTGCAGGTGTAAAGGTACGTAACGCCTCTATAAATCTCCTGCTTTCTTTTAGTACTGTAGCTTTTGTCTATATAATATGTTTATTTTACTCAGGTCAAAACATTTGGGTGAGATCACATTCCAGTTGTAAACTTAATTGGTGGGGGCTAGAAACGTAAAAAAGGGATGCTGGTATTTTATTTATTTATATATATATATATATATATATATATATATATATATATATATATATACTCTGCTAAAGGTTTAGTGCTTAATTTAAATGTATTATGTGTGTGGATTTTTTTAATTGCAGTTATCATTTAAAGCCAATAAGGGACAGGTATGTAGCAGAGTTAGCCTTGATAAGTTAGCAGGGTGCATTTCAAGTTCTGAGTATTAAACATTTTCAGAGCTAAATTACCCAAAAAGGGGGCAAAATAAATAATGAAAAATATATTGCAAAGTAGTTTCCTATGCATAACTAAACATTTTTTTTATACTCATCTCAAAGGGTTTATACTAACCTTTTAAAAGCATTTTTTAATTTTGTGCTGTAATTTTTTAAGCTAATTAGAAATCACTAAGCATAAAGCACTTATTGACATAGAACTGTTTAAAAGCATGCACAAACCTTTCTGTTTATAATCGCAGCAAGCGCATATTATTATTGTCCAAGGAAATTCTTGTGCAGCGCCACCCTTGCTCTCATACAACCAATCACGAGAGAGACGGACCTCGCAATCACTGAGTGACAGAGCTTGAGGTCTTTTAAGACCGCCACCTCTGAGGGTGTCGGAGAGATTAAGGAGCAGTAGTCACACGACATGAGCGAAGGGGTCCAAATGAGCCTCTTATGCTTAAAGGGACAGTAAACACCAAAAATGGTATTGTTTAAAGAGATAGATAATCCCTTTATTTACCATTCCCCAGTTTTGCATAACCAACATTGTTTATATTAATAGACTTTTCTTTCATGTAATTAGCAAGAGTCCGTGAGCTAGTGACGTATGGGATATACATTCCTACCAGGAGGGGCAAAGTTTCCCAAACCTCAAAATGCCTACAAATACACCCCTCACCACACCCACAAATCAGTTTTACAAACTTTGCCTCCTATGGAGGTGGTGAAGTAAGTTTGTAAGACTTTTTACCTCTGTGACTACCTTGTGTCTTAGCTTCTGTGCACAGCCTCCTTATCTCAGATCTTTTGACAGACTTACATTTCAGGCAATTAGCGCTGACTCTTAAATAACTCCCTGAGAGTGAGCACAATGTTATCTATATGGCACACATGAACAAACAGTACATTATTAGTTATTCACAGCCAGACTGTGAGATAAGAGGTGGACTACACACTCTTAGAAATCACTCTATACGTCTACCTAGGTTTAGCATTTAACAAAAAATATCAAGAGAAAGAAGCAAATGAAATAAGTGACAAATGTTAAATTAGCAGTTGGTGCTTGGTATTCTCTGATAAATGACACCTATTTATTCCATAACACAAGGGTTCACAGCAATGTTTAGATAATAAAGTATCTTCTATCTGAAAGTGAGTATCTGTCATTATATAAAAGCTGAATTTGACCTGAGGGTAATTTATATAAAAAAAACTAATCCTTTCAACTTTTTGTATACTTTGTATTTTCGTATACAATTATTAAAATATTCAGAATGGGATTCATATGTGTTAACTAATAGTAAGTGTAAAATCTTTATTATTTTAGTATAAAAATATTCAAGAAGTGCCTTCTTAAAAAAAACAATACCGTGCATTTGATATAACACGTTTAGTTGTTTATCTGAGATCAATTGTATAGTACATAATAGTGAATAAAAAATGTGAGTGTTTTAGGGAAAAACTATTTGTTCTGGATCATTTTATGTAAAAAGAGTCCCTGTTACGGAGCAGGAAATCATCAGTGCTGTGGTATTACTGTTATTCCCAGTGTATAGATTAATATCAAGGTTGTTTGTTTAAACTGTATTTTCTCTTGTAAGGTGTATCCAGTCCACGGATCATCCATTAATTGTGGGATATTCTCCTTACCAACAGGAAGCTGCAAGAGGATCACCCACAGCAGAGCTGTCTATATAGCTCCTCCCCTAACTGCCACCTCCAGTCATTCTCTTGCAGCTCTCGACAAACATGGAAGCAGTTAGAGAGATGTGGTGTAATTTAGTTGTTTTTCTTCAATTCAAAAGTTTATTATTTTTAAATGGTACCGGAGTTGTACTATTTTGGTCTCAGGCAGAAAATAGAAGAAGAGTCTGCCTGTGGTCTCTAATGATCTTAGCAGGTTGTAACTAAGATCCATTGCTGTTCTCACACATAACTGAAGAGAGAGGTAACTTCAGCTTGGGGAATGGCGTGCAGGGTATCCTGCTATGAGGTATGTACAGTCTAAATTTTTCTAGAGAAATTTAAATGCTAGTTAATACCGGATTTATCTGAGGTAAGCCTGAGTACAGTGATTTAACAACAACTAGTATCATGCTTGCTGTTAGAGGTAATACTCTTATTATTTTTCACATTTCTGACATATAAAAAGTTTGCTGCGGGGCGAACCAGAACTGGATCTCATGACGTCTCGTCAGAACGCCAAACTTCCTTGTTACGGATCCAGGTCCAGGGATCCCAAGGCAACGCTGATAGATGCTCTAGCAGCGCCTTGGTCCTTCAACCTGGCTTATGTGTTTCCACCGTTTCCTCTGCTCCCTCGTCTGATTGCCAAAATCAAGCAGGAGAGAGCATCAGTGATTTTGATAGCACCTGCGTGGCCACGCAGGACTTGTATGCAGATCTGGTGGACATGTCATCCCTTCCACCATGGACTCTGCCTCTGAGACAGGACCTTCTACTTCAGGGTCCTTTCAACCATCCAAATCTAATTTTTCTGAGACTGACTGCCTGGAGATTGAACGCTTGATTTTATCAAAGCTTGGCTTCTCCGAGTCAGTCATTGATACCTTAATTCAGGCACGAAAGCCTGTCACCAGGAAAATCTATCATAAGATATGGCGTAAATATCTTTATTGGTGTGAATCCAAGGGTTACTCATGGAGTAAAGTTAGGATTCCCAGGATATTATCTTTTCTCCAAGAAGGATTGGAAAAGGGATTGTCAGCTAGTTCCTTAAAGGGACAGATTTCTGCTCTGTCTTTTCTTTTGCACAAGCGTCTGGTGGATGTTCCAGACGTTCAGGCGTTTTGTCAGGCTTTAGTTAGAATCAATCCTGTGTTTAAACCAGTTACTCCGCCATGGAGTTTAAATTTGGTTCTCAAAAATCTCCAAGGGGTTCCGTTTGAACCTCTTCATTCCATAGATATCAAGCTTTTATCTTGGAAAGTTCTGTTTTTGGTAGCTATTTCCTCGGCTCGTAGAGTTTCCGAATTATCTGCCTTACAGTATGATTCCCCTTATCTGATCTTCCATGCAGATAAGATAGTTTTGCATACCAAACCTGGGTTTTTACCTAAGGTGGTATCTAACAAGAATATCAATCAGGAGATTGTTGTTCCGTCATTGTGTCCTAATCCTTCTTCAAAGAAGGAACGTCTATTACACAATCTTGACGTGGTTCGTGCTTTAAAGTTTTATTTACAAGCTGCTAAAGATTTTCGTCAAACATCTGCTTTGTCTGTTGTCTATTCTGGACAGAGGAGAGGCCAAAAGTCTTCGGCAACTTCTCTTTCGTTTTGGCTAAGAAGTATAATACGCTTAGCTTATGAGACTGCTGGCCAGCAGCCTCCTGAAAGGATTACAGCTTATTCTACTAGAGCTGTGGCTTCCACATGGGCTTTTAAAAATGAGGCTTCTGTTGAACAGATTTGCAAGGCGGCGACTTGGTCTTTGCTTCATACTTTTTCAAAGTTTTATAAATTTGATACTTTTGCTTCTTCGGAGGCTATTTTTGGGAGAAAGGTTTTACAGGCAGTGGTACCTTCCGTTTAAGTTCCTGCCTTGTCCCTCCCTTCATCCGTGTACTTTAGCTTTGGTATTGGTATCCCACAAGTAATGGATGATCCGTGGACTGGATACACCTTACAAGAGAAAACATAATTTATGCTTACCTGATAAATTTATTTCTCTTGTGGTGTATCCAGTAGGAATGGGCGAATGTTACTCCGCCATGGAGTTTAAATTTGGTTTGTTTGTTGTCTATTCTGGACAGAGGAGAGGCCAAAAGTCTTCGGCAACTTCTCTTTCGTTTTGGCTAAGAAGTATAATACGCTTAGCTTATGAGACTGCTGGCCAGCAGCCTCCTGAAAGGATTACAGCTCATTCTACTAAAGCTGTGGCTTCCACATGGGCTTTTAAGAATGAGGCTTCTGTTGAACAGATTTGTAAGGCGGCGACTTGGTCTTCGCTTCATACTTTTTCAAAGTTTTATAAATTTGATACTTTTGCTTCTTCGGAGGCTATTTTTGGGAGAAAGGTTTTACAGGCAGTGGTACCTTCCGTTTAAGTTCCTGCCTTCTCCCTCCCTTCATCCGTGTACTTTAGCTTTGGTATTGGTATCCCACAAGTAATGGATGATCCGTGGACTGGAAACACCTTACAAGAGAAAACATAATTTATGCTTACCTGATAAATTTATTTCTCTTGTGGTGTATCCAGTAGGGATGGGTGAATGTTTCGCAACATTCGAAAAACAGCACGAATTTTAACACATTCGTTTGTTCGAATTGAATTTCGAATGTTTACATAACATTCTAACATTCGATTTTCGAATGTTTGGTTTTGAATTTTACGATTACATTCGAAAATATTATTTTCGAAAAATTCAAATTTAGATTGTAATAGTATTTCTAATGCTTTTTCTTTAAATGTAATATTCGAATTATGCAATATTCGAATTCAAAAAATTCAAATTTAGATTGTAATAGTATTTCTAATGCTTTTTCTTTAAATGTAATATTCGAATTATGCAATACGTGTATTCGAATTCGAAAAATTCGATTTTAAATTGATTGTAATAGTATTTCTAATGCATTTTCTGTAAATGTAATATTCGAATTATGCAATATTCGAATTCGAAAAATTCAAATTTATATTCGAATTCGAAAAATTCAAATTTATATGTTTGTAATAGTATTTCTAATGCTTTCTTTAAATGTAATATTCGAATTATGCAATATTCTATATGGAAACATTCAAAATTATATATTTGTATCTATTATGTATCAATTTACTAAATTCCCACCCTACCACATGAACTATTGAACTTCTGAATAGTATTTGTTAAATAGAATGTTAAATTCGAAATTTCAAATGTGGACATTCAATATAATTATAAACATTCGAATTCGAAAGGGACATTCGAAAACTGTAAATAACATTCGATTTTCGAATTTTTAAGAATATTCGTTCTTATCGACATTCGGATTTAGAATTTGAATTTTGGTAATAACATTCGTTCTACATTCGAAATTCAAAAATTTACACATTCGCCCGTCCCTAGTATCCAGTCCACGGCCCGCCCTGTCATTTTAAGGCAGGTATGTTTTATTTTTAAACTACAGTCACCACTGCACCCTATGGTTTCTCCTTTCTCTTGTTTGTCTTCGGTCGAATGACTGGAGGTGGCAGTTAGGGGAGGAGCTATATAGACAGCTCTGCTGTGGGTGATCCTCTTGCAGCTTCCTGTTGGGAAGGAGAATATCCCACAAGTAATGGATGATCCGTGGACTGGATACACCACAAGAGAAATAAATTTATCAGGTAAGCATAAATTATGTTTTTGGGGTTCTATTTTATTTTATTGCATAGTCTTGCCCCCATTTTTATTTTCTGGGTCCAATAATGTAGATTACACCTTAGGACCAAGTGTATTTTAATTAATAATGATAAAACTGTGTGTGGGTATTTGTGTGTGTGTATGTGTGTGTGTGTGTGTATATATATATATATATATATATACACATACAAATACAATATGGTTTTTTAGCACACCTTACAAAAAGTTTATATACACATCTTTTGGGAGTGCTGCCAATATGACCCAGTAATTATACAACAAAAAGGTATTGGCGTACCTCCGTTATCAAAAGCACAACATATTTTTAAACTGCTGCAAAGAAATGCCTGCAAACAACTATTCTTTTTAAATAAAATTGGGATCTTAGTCACACAATATGGCCATATTTTGCTTAGCCAGTCACCACTTACAAGGTATATATATATATATATATATATATATATATATATATATATATATATATATATACACCGTATGTGTGTGTATATATATAAGATGGACCAAAGACTGCACAGTGGTTTCAACGCTTTATTACTTAAATATATACATTACATTAAGCTTGATAGCAATGGGCCATCTATTCTCCACCCATATTTCAAAAGGTAAACACATACACAAAATATATAAAATGCATAAGAGGCAAAGAGAAGCAAAAGCGTTGTAAAAATATATCACACCATAATAAAAATCTTGATACTGCAGTATGCCGTTAAGAATATCATGAGCAGGAAATCATCAGTGCTGTGGTATTACTGTTATCCCCAGTGTATAGATTAATATCTTCCTTATGTAATCAAATAACCTCACAGGCTGACTTAAAAAAGAAAAGAAAACCAAATGTGTCAAGTCCTGAGCTTTATGCATAAAGCAATTGAATTAGTAGTGGGGCCCCAGAGTTGAACAGCGAAAATGTAAATGTTCCAGAAGTCCTGAATTTGCAAACCAGGCGCTCAAGTGTTAAGAAACACGCACTGGTATTGATGTAAAGAACTTCTTATTACAATACAGTCAAATCGATGTTAAGTTGGCGCTATGCACTGATGACTGTGTAACTTGTAACTTTATACAATTTCATCTGTAACATTTTCAAGGGTAGTATCCACTTTGTATCAAGTGTGCGATAAAGAAAAGATACATCATGGTAGCGGCAGTCTTTTCAACAGCTTTAACACAGACTTCTCACGGGTAGCAAGACTTTTTTTGGCCAAACCTCACCTGTAATACACAGGGAGATTCAGATATAATCAAATGAACCGAATGACAACGAGAAATCAAAAGAGTTAACAGATTTAATTGGAATGACTGAGGATGGATTACAAGATACAAATGAATTGATAGTGATTAATCTCAGCCAACCTGAATCTGGCTCATATTGAATTGCTCAAAAAAGGCCTTTCTTTTTTTTCCAAATAATCCCCTAGATAAATTTGAGTTCATAAAAGATCTCAACCTGTATGCTAGAAAAATACTGTGGGAAAAAAAATGTGGAAAAATAAGGCAACCACTGACCCAAGCATTTTGGCCTCTGATGCTACTGCAGTTGAGGATTTGGTTTCTTTACTCAACGATCAAGATATAACCGAGACACAAAACGTATATCCCATGAAATCAGGATTTAAGCCTAAATCAAAGTTTATGCCTCAGCTGTCTTTGTCGTTAAGTATTCAAACCTTTGTTAAATGTGTAGAGGCAAATGTAAATAGAATTGAGATCACAGGAATAGTTAGTGATAATTTGAGTAGACAAGAAAGAATAACTTTAGAAGAACTCACTAAAAGAAAAAACTTGGTGTTCAAGCCATCTGATAAGGGAGGCAATATTGTCATCCTTGATCAAGAAACATATGTTCAACAGGTTAAGAGACATCTCTCTAACATAGAGCAATATGAAGCAGTCACTCATCATAACTATGACAGGTCATGCAATGAATTAATATTCATGTTATATCGAGCAAAAGATGATGGTTTAATAACTATGAAAGAATACCAAGCTTTGAACAATCCATTTCCTGTCTTACCCACTTTCTACTGCATCCCTAAGGTGCATAAAAACCTAAAGCAATCCTCCAGGACGCCCTATAATATCAGGCATTGGTGGGCCTACTGAGGGCATAAGTAAGTATGTTGATTACTTTTTATGTCCATTTTTAGAATCATTATCATCTTATGTTCGTGACACAGGAGATGTCCTTAAAAAACTTGATAAAATTGCAGTAGACTCAGATATGTTGTTGGTGAATATGGACGTGGAGTCTCTTTACTCCTCAATTCCTCACCAAGCTGGTCTAAATATATAATTTAAATTTTATTCTCAATAACAACATTTCTTTCATGTAATTAGCAAGAGTCCATGAGCTAGTGACGTATGGGATATACATTCCTACCAGGAGGGGCAAAGTTTCCCAAACCTTAAAATGCCTATAAATACACCCCTCACCACACCCACAATTCAGTTTTACAAACTTTGCCTCCGATGGAGGTGGTGAAGTAAGTTTGTGCTAGATTCTACGTTGATATGCGCTCCGCAGCAAGTTGGAGCCCGGTTTTCCTCTCATCGTGCAGTGAATGTCAGAGGGATGTGAGGAGAGTATTGCCTATTTGAATGCAGTGATCTCCTTCTACGGGGTCTATTTCATAGGTTCTCTGTTATCGGTCGTAGAGATTCATCTCTTACCTCCCTTTTCAGATCGACGATATACTCTTATATATACCATTACCTCTGCCGATTCTCGTTTCAGTATTGGTTTGGCTTTCTACAAACATGTAGATGAGTGTCCTGGGGTAAGTAAATCTTATTTTCTGTGACACTCTAAGCTATGGTTGGGCACTTTGTTTATAAAGTTCTAAATATATGTATTCAAACATTTATTTGCCTTGACTCAGAATGTTCAACTTTCCTTATTTTTCAGACAGTCAGTTTCATATTTGGGATAATGCATTTGAATTAATCATTTTTTCTTACCTTCAAAAATTTGACTCTTTTTTTCCTGTGGGCTGTTAGGCTCGCGGGGGCTGAAAATGCTTCATTTTATTGCGTCATTCTTGGCGCGGACTTTTTTGGCGCAAAAATTCTTTTCCGTTTCCGGCGTCATACGTGTCGCCGGAAGTTGCGTCATTTTTTGACGTTATTTTGCGCCAAAAATGTCGGCGTTCCGGATGTGGCGTCATTTTTGGCGCCAAAAGCATTTAGGCGCCAAATAATGTGGGCGTCTTATTTGGCGCTAAAAAATAAGGGCGTCGCTTTTGTCTCCACATTATTTAAGTCTTATTTTTTCATTGCTTCTGGTTGCTAGAAGCTTGTTCTTTGGCATTTTTTTCCCATTCCTGAAACTGTCATTTAAGGAATTTGATCAATTTTGCTTTATATGTTGTTTTTTCTCTTACATATTGCAAGATGTCTCACGTTGCATCTGAGTCAGAAGATACTACAGGAAAATCGCTGTCTAGTGCTGGAGCTATCAAGCTAAGTGTATCTGCTATAATTTTTGGTATCTGTTTCTCCAGCTGTTGTTTGTATTGCATGTCATGACAAACTTATTAATGCAGATAAAATTTCCTTTAGTACTGTTACATTACCTGTTGCTGTTCCGTCAACATTTAATTTTCAGAGTGTTCCTGATAAACATAAGAGATTTTATTTTTTAAATCCATTAAGAAGGCTATGTCTGTTATTTCTCCTTCTAGTTTACATAAAAGTCTTTTAAAACTTCGCTTTTTTCAGATGAATTTTTAAATGAACATCATCATTCTGATACTGATAATGGTTCTTCTGGTTCAGAGGTTTCTGTCTCAGAGGTTGATGCTGATAAATCTTTGTATTTGTTCAAGATGGAATTTATTCGTTCTTTATTTAAAGAAGTATTAATTGCATTAGAAATAGAGGATTCTGGTCCTCTTGATACTAAATCTAAACGTTTAATTAAGGTTTTTAAATCTCCTGTAGTTATTCCAGAAGTGTTTAATCTCCCTGATGCTATTTCTGAAGTAATTTCCAGGGAATGGAATAATTTGGGTAATTCTTTTACTCCTTCTAAACGTTTAAGCAATTATATCCTGTGCCATCTGACAGATTAGAGTTTTTTTGGGACAAAATCCCTAAGGTTATGGGGCTGTCTCTACTCCTGCTAAATGTGCTACTATTCCTACGGTAGATAGTAATTCATTTTAAGGATCCTTTAGATAGGAAAATTGAATCCTTTCTAAGAAAAGCTTACTTATGTTCAGGTAATCTTCTTAGACCTGCTATATTTTTAGCGGATGTTGCTGCAGCTTCAACTTTTTGGTTAGAAGCTTTAGCGCAACAAGTAACAGATCATAATTTTATAGCATTATTATTATTCTATAACATGCTAATAATTTTATTGGTGATACCATCTTTTGATATCATTAGAGTTGATGTCAGGTATATGTCTCTAGCTATTTTAGCTAGAAAAGCTTTATGGATTAAACTTGGAATGCTGATATGTCTTCTAAGTCTACTTTGCTTTCCTTTTCTTTCCAGGGTAATAAATTATTATTTCAACTGTTTCTGGAAGGAAGGGAACTTTTTTACCAAAGGATAAAAAATCTAAGGTAAATTTAGGTCTAATAATCATTTTTCGTTCCTTTCCTCACAATAAGGAACAAAAGCCTGATCCTTGATCCTCAGGAGCGGTATCAGTTTGGAAACTATTTCCAGTTTGGAATATATCCAAGCCTTATAGAAAACCTATAGCCAGCTCCTAAGTACCCATGAAGGTGCGGACCTTATTCCAGCTCAGCTGGTATGGGGCAGATTACGTTTTCTTCAAAGAAATTTTGATCAATTCCGTTCTCAATTTCTGGTTTTAGAACATTGTTTCAGAAAGGTACAGCATTGGCTTCAGTTAAGGCCTCCTGCTAAGAGATTTTTTTCTTTCCCGTGTCCCAGTTAACACAGCAAAGGCTCAGCATTTCTGAAATGTGTTTCAGATCTAGAGTTGGCTGGAGTAATTATGCCAGTTCCAGTTCTGGAACAGGGGCTGGGGTTTTATTTTATCTCTTCATTGTACCAAAGAAGGTCAATTCCTTCAGACCAGTTCCGGATCTATCAATATTGAATCGTTATGTAAGGATACCAACATTCAGTTTCTGTAGGACTGTCCTGCCTTTTGTTTAGCAAGGGCATTATATGTCTACAATAGATTTACAGGATGTGTATCTGTATATTCCGATTCATCCAGATCACTTTTAGTGTCTGAGATTCTCTTTTTAGACAAGCATTACCAGTTTTGTGGCTCTACCGTTTGGCCTAGCCTCAGTTCCAAGAATTTTTTTCAAAGATTCTCGGTGCCCTTCTTTCTGTAATCAGAGAACAGGGTTTTGGTATTTCCTTATTGGACGATATCTGGGTACTTGCTCAGTCTTCTCATTTTCGAAGAATCTCATATGAATCGACTTGTGTTGTTTCTTCAAGTTCATGGTTGGAGGATCAATTTACCAATCAGTTCATTGATTCCTCAGACAAGGGTAACCTTTTTAGGTTTCTAGAATAGATTCAGTGTCTATGACTCTGTCCTTGTCAGACAAGAGAAGTTTAACATTGATTTCAGCTTGTCAAAACCTTCAGTCACAATCATTCCCTTTGGTAGCCTTATGCATGGAAATTTTAGGTCTTAGGACTGCCGCATCAGATGCGATCTCCTTTGCTCGTTTTCACATGCGACCTCTTCAGCTCTGTATGCTGAACCAATGGTGCAGGGATTACTCAAAGATATCTCACTTAATATCTTTAAACCGATTATACGACACTCTCTGACATGGTGGACAGATCACCATCGTTTAGTTCAGGGGGCTTCTTTGTTCTTCCGACCTGGACTATAATCTCAACAGATGCAAGTCTTACAGGTTGGGGAGCTGTGTGGGGGTATCTGACGGCACAAGGGGTTTGGGAATCTCAGGAGGTGAGATTTCCGATCAATATTTTGGAACTCCGTGCAATTTCAGAGCTCTTCAGTCTTGGCCTCTTCTGAAGAGAGAGTTGTTCATTTGTTTTCAGATAGACAATGTCACAACTGTGGCATACATCAATCATCAAGGAGGGACTCACAGTCCTCTGTCTATGAAAGAAGTATCTCGAATTTTGGTTTGGGCGGAATCCAGCTCCTGTCTAATCTCTGCGGTTCATATCCCAGGTATGGACAATTGGAAAGCGGATTATCTCAGTCGCCAAACGTTGCACCTGGGTGAATGGTCTTCACCCAGAGGTATTTCCTCAGATTGTTCAAATGTGGGAACTCCCAGAAATAGATCTGATGGCTTCTCATCTAAACAAGAAACTTCCCTGGTATCTGTCCGGATCCAGGGATCCTCGGGCGGCGGCAGTGGATGCATTATCTCTTCCTTAAAAGTGTCATCCTGCCTATATCTTTCCGCCTCTAGTTCTTCTTCCAAGGGTATTCTCCAATATTCTAAGGAATGCTAGTTTGTCCTGCTGGTAGCTCCAGCATGGCCTCACAGGTTTTGGTATGCGGATCTTGTCCGGATGACCTCTTGCCAGCTGTGGACTCTTCCGTTAAGACCAGTCTTCTGTCTCAAGGTTCTTTTTTCCATCAGGATCTCAAAACCTTAATTTTAAGGTGTGGAGTTTGAACGCTTGATTCTTGGTCAAAGAGGTTTCTCTGACTCTGTGATTGATACTATGTGACAGGCTCGTAAATCTGTATCTAGAGAGATATATTATAGAGTCTGGAAGACTTATATTTCTACAGGATGGTTTAGATAAAGGTTTGTCCGCAAGTTTCTTGAAAGACAAATCTCTGCTCTTTCTGTTCTTTTTCACAGAAGGATTGCTAATCTTCCTGATATTCATTGTTTTGTACAAGCTTTGGTTCGTATAAAACCTGTCATTAAGTCAATTTCTCCTCCTTGGAGTTTGAATTTGGTTCTGGGGGCTCTTCAAGCTCCTCCTTTTGAACCCATGCATTCTTTGGTCATTATATTACTTTCTTGGAAAGTTTTGTTTCTTTTGGCCATCTCTTCTGCCAGAAGAGTCTCTGAATTATCTACTCTTTTTTGTGAGTCTCCTTTTCTGATTTTGCATCAGGATAAGGCGGTGCTGCGAACTTCTTTTGAATTTTTTACCTAAGGTTGTGAATTCTAACAACATTAGTAGAGAAATTGTGGTTCCTTCATTATGTCCTAATCCTATGAATTCTAAGGAGAAATCATTGCATTCTTTGGATGCTGTTAGAGCTTTGTAATATTATGTTGAAGCTATTAAGTCTTTCCGAAAGACTTCTAGTCTATTTGTCATCTTTTCCGGTTCTAGAAAAGATCAGAAAGCTTCTGCCATTTCTTTGGCATCTTGGTTGAAATCTTTATTTCATCATGCCTATGTTGAGTCGGGTAACACTCCGCCTCAAAGGATTACAGCTCATTCTACTAGGTTAGTTTCTACTTCCTGGGCGTTTAAGAATGAAGCTTCGGTTGATCAGATTTGCAAAACAGCAACTTGGTCCTCTTTGCATACTTTTACTAAATTCTACCATTTTGATGTGTTTTCTTCTTCTGAAGCAGTTTTTGGTAGAAACGTACTTCAGGCAGTGGTTTCAGTTTGAATCTTCTGCTTATGTTTTTTCATTAAAAATTTTATTCTGGGTGTGGATTATTTTCAGCAGGAATTGGCTGTCTTTATTTTATCCCTCCCTCTCTAGTGACTCTTGTGTGGAAAGATCCACATCTTGGGTAATCATTATCCCATACGTCACTAGCTCATGGACTCTTGCTAATTACATGAAAGAAAACATAATTTATGTAAGAACTTACCTGATAAATTCATTTCTTTCATATTAGCAAGAGTCCATGAGGCCCGCCCTTTTTTGTGGTGGTTTTGATTTTTTTGTATAAAGCACAATTATTCCAATTCCTTATTTTATATGCTTTCGCACTTTTTTCTTATCACCCCACTTCTTGGCTATTCGTTAAACTGAATTGTGGGTGTGGTGAGGGGTGTATTTATAGGCATTTTAAGGTTTGGGAAACTTTGCCCCTCCTGGTAGGAATGTATATCCCATACGTCACTAGCTCATGGACTCTTGCTAATATGAAAGAAATGAATTTATCAGGTAAGTTCTTACATAAATTATGTTTTTTTGTTTTGATGGCAAATTATATAGGAAGTTCGAGGCACAGCCATGGGTGCGACATGCGCACCGACTTATGCGTGCTTACACCTAGGCTACTGGGAGAATAAAATTGTATTTAATGATTTATCTGCATGGATAGAGAAACATGTCGCCCTATGGCTGAGGTTTGTGGACGATATTTTTATCTTATGGAAAGGTGATGAGCAATCAGTTTCTGATTTTGTGAATGTTTTGAATATAAATGACTTGAATTTATTTCTTACATTCATTAAGAGCAGAGATGAAGCTACATTTCTAGATCTCAACATATACAAACAAGGGAATGAGATTCATACCACTGTTCACCGTAAAAAAACAGCCACTAATAGTTTATTACATGCGGAAAGTCATCATCCTCAGTCTCAGAAAAATGGAGTCCCTATTGGACAATTTTTGAGACTCAAAAGATGTTATTCTTCAATAAAGTCTTTTGAAGAACAAGCTAAACAAATGGCTGAGAGATTCATCTCTAGGGGTTACTCTAAAAAACAAGTGAAGAAAGCATGGGTTAGAGCTCGCCATACAGTCAGGAATGATCTTCTATATAGTAAAAGAGATGCATCGAAAGATGAGAATCATGCCAGGTTAGTTACACAGTATAATTCACATTGGAATAAATTACAAGGTATTTTGAATACCCACTTGCACATTTTATCGAGCGATAAAATCGTCCCTCTCTGGCTGTATTTCAGATTACCCATTATTAACTGCAAAGAGGGCACCAAATATAAAAGATAAGTTGGTTCATAGTGAGTATAAAAAAGAACAAGGTACCAATTGGCTATCAGCAGCACGCAATCAAGTAGGCAGTGTACCCTGTGGGCATTGTGTATATTGTGTGTATATATATATATATATATATATATATATATATATATATATATATAAAGAGATCCATCACCTTTCACACACCTACTAGAGGTAAGCCAAATTTTGTTAGAGACAGGATATCTTGTACATCAAAAAATGTCATTTACCTACTCAACTGTCCATGCCCTAAATATTATGTTGGTAAAACAACAAGGGAGCTCAAAAATAGGATACGTGAACATAGAGATGACATTAAAAATTAAGACAAAGATAGCCCAGTGGCAAGACACTTCAAATCCTGCCACAACTCTGACCATAGTAAATTACAGATTATGGGTATAGAGCAATTGAGATTAAGTAGACATGGTGGAAATCTGGATAGAATAATTTTACAACATGAATCTAGATGGATTCATAGATTAAACACTCTTAGTCCCATAGGCTTAAATGAGAAGATAGAGTACTCTTGTTTACTGTAATTGATATAGTAACTTGATATAGTGACTATGTCTTTATAAATATTTTGTACTAAATAACTCCAGACATGTATATATATATATGAAGTTTTAAAAGTAAAGGATTTCAATACCTAGTGTAACAAGTCCATGTAAAAGTGTGTATGTAATATAAGGAAAATAATTTTTCTGGTAAAGGATATCTATACTCAGTGAAGTCCCGCAAAAAAGCCAATCTTTAAATGTACATTCTTGTGCATAAATTGGTCTTTATGAAAGTTGAGCATTTTTATGTAAAGGTAAATGTGTTATCCCAGATTATAGGAATGATTAAAAAATCTTTAATGTGGTGTTTTTTAAGAATTAATCTGTCTGATACTGCAGTATGTAAGTGTTAGCTATAAGTTGGTCATATTTAAGCATTCAATTTCAATGACAGTAACCTATACACATTCGCCTAGATTACGAGTCTTACATTAGCCTTAAAAAGCAGCGTTGAGAGGTCCCAACGCTGCTTTTTAACGCCCGCTGGTATTACGAGTCTGGCAGCTACAGGTGTACCACTCACTTTTCTTCCGCGACACGAGCATATCGCAAATCCACTTACGTAAATTGCGTATCCTATCTTTTTAATGGGATTTGCCTAACGCCGGTATTACGAGTCTTGGAAAAAGTGAGCGGTACACCCTCTCCTGTCAAGACTGATACCGCATTTAAAAGTTAGTAGTTACGGCGTTAGCCCATAAAACTCTTAACATAAAACTCTTAACTAAAGTGATAAAAAGTAGACTAACACCCATAAACTACCTATTAACCCCTAAACCGAGCCCCCCCCCCCACATCTCAAACACTTAAATACATTTTTTAACCCCTAATCTGCCGACCGGACATCGCCGCCACTTAAATAAATATATTAACCCCTAAACTGCCGCACTCCTGCCTCGCAAACATTAGTTAAGTTTTATTAACCCCTAATCTGCCGTCCCTAACATCGCCGACACCTACCTACATTTATTAACCCCTAATCTGCCGCCCGCAACGTCACCCCAACTATATTAAATGTATTACCCCCTAAACCTAAGTCTAACCCTAACCCACCCTAACTTAAATATATTTTAAAATAATCTAAATAAAATTACTACAATTAGCTAAATTATTCCTATTTAAAACTAAATACTTACAGATAAAATAAACCCTAAAATAGCTACAATATAACTAATAGTTGCATTGTATCTAGCTTAGGGTTTATTTTTATTTTACAGGCAACTTTGTATTTATTTTAACTTGGTGCAATAGTTATTAAATAGTTATTAACTATTTAATAACTTCCTAGTTAAAAAATATGCAAATATACCTGTAAAATAAATCCTAACCTAAGTTACAAATACACCTAACACTACACTATCATTAAATAAATTGCCTAAATTAACTACAATTAATTACAATTAAATTAAATAAACTAAATTACTAAAAAAAAAACTAAATTACAGAAAAAAATAAAATAAATTAAATTTTTTAAAACGAATTAGACCTAATCTAATCCCCCTAATAAAATAAAAAAGCCCCCAAAATAATAAAAATCTCTACCCTATACTAAATTACAAATAGCCCTTAAAAGGGCTTTTTGCGGGGCATTGCCCCAAAGTAATCATCTCTATTACCTGTAAAAAAAAAAAGACAATACCCCCCCAACATTACAACCCACCACCCACACACCCAACCCTACTCTAAAACCCACCCAATACCCCCTTAATAAAACCTAACACTACCCCCTTGAAGATCACCCTACCTTGAGACGTCTTCACCCAACCGGGCAGAAGTGGTCCTCCAGATGGTCCGAAGTCTTCATCCTATCCGGGCAGAAGAAGTCCTCCAGACAGTCAGAAGTCTTCATCCAGGCGGCATCTTCTATCTTCATCCATCTGGAGCGGGTCCATCTTCAAGACATCCGACGCAGAGCATCCTCTTCTTCTGACGACTAACACTAAATGAGGGTACCTTTAAGTGACGTCATCCAAGATGGCGTCCCTTCAATTCCGATTGGCTGATAGAATTCTGTCAGCCAATCGGAATTAAGGTAGAAAAAATCCTATTGGCTGATGCAATCAGCCAATAGGATTGAAGTTCAATCCTATTGACTGATCCAATCAGCCAATAGGATTGAGCTTGCATTCTATTAGCTAATTGGATCAGCCAATATAATTTTTTTCTACCTTAATTCCGATTGGCTGACAGAATTCTATCAGCCAATCAGAATTGAAGGGACGCCATCTTTGATGACGTCACTTAAAGGTACCGTCATTTAGTGTTAGTCATCGGAAGAAGAGGATGCTCCGCGTCGGATGTCTTGAAGATGGACCCGCTCCGCTCCGGATGGATGAAGATAGAAGATGCCGCCTGGATGAAGACTTCTGCCCGTCTGGAGGACTTCTTCTGCCCGGATAGGATGAAGACTTCGGACCATCTGGAGGACCACTTCTGCCCGGTTGGGTGAAGACGTCTCAAGGTAGGGTGATCTTCAAGGGGGTAGTGTTAGGTTTTATTAAGGGGGTATTGGGTGGGTTTTAGAGTAGGGTTGGGTGTGTGGGTGGTGGGTTGTAATGTTGGGGGGGTATTGTTTATTTTTTTTACAGGTAATAGAGCTGATTACTTTGGGGCAATGCCCCGCAAAAAGCCCTTTTAAGGGCTATTTGTAATTTAGTATAGGGTAGGGATTTTTATTTTTTGTGGGGGCTTTTTTATTTTATTAGGGGGATTAGATTAGGTGTAATTAGTTTTAAAAAATTGTAATTATTTTATTTTTTTAGTAATTTAGTTTATTTAATTTAATTGTAATTAATTGTAGTTAATTTAGCTAATTTATTTAATGAAAGTGTAGTGTTAGGTGTAATTGTAACTTAGGTTAGGATTTATTTTACAGGTATATTTGTATTTATTTTAACTAGGAAGTTATTAAATAGTTAATAACCATTTAATAACTATTGTACCTAGTTAAAATAAATACAAAGTTGCCTGTAAAATAAAAATAAACCCTAAGCTAGATACGATGTAACTATTAGTTATATTGTAGCTATCTTAGGGTTTTATTTTATCGGTAAGTATTTAGTTTTAAATAGGAATAATTTATTTAATAATAATAATTTTATTTAGATTTATTTAAATTGTATTTAAGTTAGGGGGGGTTAGGGTTAGACTTAGGTTTAGGGGTTAATAACTTTATTATTGTGGCGGCGATGTTGGGGGCGGCAGATTAGGGGTTAATAATTGTAGGTAGGTTGCGACGACATTGGGGAAGGCAGAATAGGGGTTAATAATATAATGCAGGTGTCGGCGATGTCGGGGCGGAAGATTAGGGGTTAATAAGTGTAAGATTAGGGGTGTTTAGACTCGGGGTTCATGTTAGGGTGTTAGGTGTAGACATAAAAAGTCTTTCCCCATAGGAATCTATGGGGCTGAACGCTGCTTTTTTGCAGGTGTTAGACTTTTTTTCAGCCGAATCAGCCCCATTGATTCCTATGGGGAAATCGTGCACAAGCACGTTTTTCCTGCTTACCGCTACCATAAGCAGCGATGGTATTGAGTTCAGATGTGGAGCTAAATCCTGCTCTACGCTCACTTTTTTGCTGCTAACGCCGTTTGTAAAGACCTGTAATACCAGCGTTGTCTGTGGTGAGCAGTGAGGGAAAACTGTGCGTTAGCACCGCACACCATTACCGACAAAAACTCGTAATCTAGCTGATTATTTTGTGAGAAACTAAAAGTAGCCGTAACGGAACTCTGAAAATTCCTCAGTGAATGAAGGCGGTACTTTGGACATAAAATTGAATAAATAGCAGGTCTGCCCTGTGAAGTTACATCTGATAAGGCCCCGACTTTAGCCCTTTGTGGGAGGGGCGAATCGCGTCATGTCTGATGAGCCACTGATGACGTAAGAGCTACGTATAGGCGGAGTAAGCATACACGCTGAATAGACGAACGGGTGTTTTGATGCACTGCAGCACAAACAGCAAGTGAAGACGCCATCCCCAAAAAGAACCACACAAGCTGTGAAATCACAGAATCACAGTGGTTCTAACCCTGTTTAGTGGAGGACTTGACACATTTGGTTTTCTTTTCTTTTTTAAGTCAGCCTGTGAGGTTATTTGATTACATAAGGAAGATATTAATCTATACACTGGGGATAACAGTAATACCACAGCACTGATGATTTCCTGCTCATGATATTCTTAACAGCATACTGCAGTATCAAGATTTTAATTATGGTGTGATATACTTTTTCAACGCTTTTGGTTCTCTTTGCCTCTTATGCATTTTATATTTTTTGTGTATGTGTTTACTTTTTGAAATATGGGTGGAGAATAGACGGCCCATTGCTATCAAGCTTAATGTATATATTTAGTTGAAATGATTTTTATTGCAGTAAGTACAACAAATACAGGTCACATTGTTCATATAGTACAAAACGAATCCCCTCCACCATCCCTTTAACAGAAGCTTTAGTCCATCACACATTGATCGGCTATGGAGAAGTTATCTAAAGGTCCATTAGCACATGAAAGTAATCTAATAGAGCTATTGTGGCAAAAATCTTCAGTCCTGTGTTGTTGAGTAGCTAACTATATATCTAAGTTTTTAAGAATGCAGCAAAGGGAACAGCAATAGGAAACAAATCGGACAATTTCTCTCTTCTCCCTTCTCCGCACCCAACATATTTACTTTATATGCATTCCTCCCCCTTCCCCCTCCCCCCAACCTCTCAAAAACCAAACATAAACCAACATAAAATTAAATTACCAACAACTTGCCTGTCGCCTCTCTTCCCTTGCAGCAGATCTGGGGAAAGGGCCCCCACCAGTTTTTAAGCATAAGTCAAATCGCAGTCACCTGAGCAGCTTTGTGAGTCGCCCTGCAAACCCTGTCTGTAGTCAACCTATCCTAATGTCAAAGCTACGTGCTCCCGCCCCCTATGCATCTAATGTCCTGTCAGGATCCAGAAGTTCCATATTTTTAAGAATTGTTCATAGTTATTTTTAATGTGGGCTATCGTTTCCAACATTTTATATGTAGCTTGAATCTTGTCCATCACCTCCCCCCCATGAGGGTGCTCCTGATTTCCAATATCTCGCTAAGCAAATCCTAGTGGCCGTGCATAGTGTACGTATGAACGTATTGATAGGTGCATTAAAAGGCTTTATGCGTTCGTTTAACAATGCTTGTGACGGTGTTAAAGAGAGAGTTTCAGATAATACTTCGCTAAGTAACTCAGAGAGTTTAAACCATATTTGTTTGACCTGTGGGCATTCCCACCACATGTGGATATATGTCCCTGTTTCCCCACAACCTCTGTAGCAAAGTTTGTTACCTCTCTGAGTATAATGGGATGTGACTATGGGGGTCAGATACCATCTGAAAGATGTTTTAATACAGTTTTCTCTGAAGTCTGCACTAATTAATCCTTTACTAGCTGTATATAACATTATTTCCCATTCTTCCTTAGAGTAAACTTTCTGTAAATCCCTTTCCCATTTCTCCATCAAAGGGGATTTAGATGTGATTTTAGCTTTCTGTATTGCTAAGTATATAGCCGAGATTTGTTTTTTGTGACGTTTGGATGTGTTGCAGAAATGCTCTAGAGTTGTTAACGGTTTCCTTGAGCTATGTGTCCTGAGTTTGGTGATAGCTGAGGTCACTTGTAGGTATAAAAACCAATGTAGTTTCTCTGGGCTAATTTTCTCTTGTATTTGTTGATAAGTAGCTATTTTGTTATTATGTAGAAAGTCTGCTACCCTATATAGTCCTTTGTTTTCCCACTTCCCCAAATGTGTGTGTGAGTCTGGATTTAAAATGGTCTTTATTGGTCGCACTACCGAGTCCTGAGGGATTAGGTTTAGGGATTTGGAGAGCGAAACCCAGGTTTGCATCATCTCCATCGTAAGCTTTGAGGCCGACATTCCCCTGAAGGGGTGTCTAGTGAAGTCCCAGAGTATCTCCTCTGGGGTTTTGTAATCTGTCATTAGCGTCTCCACCTGCACCCACACCAGGTCCTTTGGTCTCTTGCTCAATAAAGTAGTTTGCGCCAGTCTTGCTGCTTGGTAATAGTGTATTAAGTTTGGTGTTCCCACCCCTCCTAACTGTCTGTGTTGCTGTAGGATCTGAGATGGTATTCTAGCTTTTTTGTTGCCTCTCAGGAAGCCCACCAAGTCAGTTTGTAGTTTGCTAAGATCAGTCAAGGGTACTTTAATTGGGAGGGCCCGAAAGAGGTATAGAAGCCTCGGAAGGATGTTCATTTTAATTGCCGTTAATCGGCCATACCATGAAAATCCGCCCTTTTTCCATGTATTTATATCTTTCCTTATTATTTTATATAAGGGGATATAATTCAGTCTATATAGGTCTTCTATATTATGTGAGATTTTAATCCCTAAATATTTGATCGACTCTGCAGTTAATGTATATATTTAAAGGGACACTGAACCCAATTTTTTTTCTTTTGTGATTCAGATAGAGCATGCAATTTTAAGCAACTTTCTAATTTACTCCTATTATCAATGTTTCTTCATTCTCTTGCTATCTTTATTTGAAAAAGAAGGCATCTAAGCTTTTTTCTTGTTTCAAAACTCTGGACAGCAGTTTTCGATTGGTGGATTAATTTATCCACCAATCAGCAAGGACAACCTAGGTTGTTCACCAAAAATAGGCCGGCATCTAAACTTACATTCTTGCATTTCAAATAAAGATAGCAAGAGAATAAAGAAAACTTGATAATAGGAATAAATTAGAAAGTTGCTTAAAATTCCATGCTCTATCTGAATCACAAAAGAAAAAATTTGGGTTCAGTGTCCCTTTAACTAATAAAGCATTGAAACCACTGTGCAGCCTTTGGTCCATCTTTGATTGATATAACAGTATATTCAATCCTCCTCTTTGTACTATTTTTACATTATACTCTATGGACTCCTGACACTTTTGAGTTTACGTATTAGATTAATAGTGTAGCACCACTACTGTTATTCTTTGTGTATATATATATATGTGTGTGTGTGTGTGTATATATATATATATATATATATTTGTGTGTGTGTGTATATATATATATATATATATATGTGTGTGTGTGTATAGGTATATATAAATATATATATATATATGTGTGTGTGTATATATATATATATATATATATATATATATATATATATATATATATACTGTATATGTACATATATATATATATATATATTTGTGTATGTGTGTGTGTGTATATATATATATATATATATATATATATACATACAGTGGGGCAAAAAAGTATTTAGTCAGCCACCAATTGTGCAAGTTCTCCCACTTGAGAAGATGAGAGGCTTGTAATTTTCATCATAGGTATACCTCAACTATGAGAGACAAAATGTGGAAATAAATCCAGACAATCACATTGTCTGATTTGGAAAGAATTTATTTGCATATTATGGTGGAAAATAAGTATTTGGTCACCTACAAACAAGCAAGATTTCTGGCTCTCACAGACCTGTATCTTCTTCTTTAAGAGGCTCCTCTGTCCTCCGTTCATTACCTGTATTAATGGCACCTGTTTGAACTTGTTATCAGTATAAAAGACACCTGTCCACAACCTCAAACAGTCACACTCCAAACTCCACTATGGTGAAGACCAAAGAGCTGTCGAAGGACACCAGAAACAAAATTGTAGACCTGCACCAGGCTGGGAAGACTGAATCTGCAATAGGCAAGCAGCTTGGTGTGAAGAAATCAACTGTGGGAGCAATAATTAGAAAATGGAAGACATACAAGACCACTGATAATCTCCCTCGATCTGGGGCTCCACGCAAGATCTCACCCCGTGGGGTCAAAATGATCACAAGAACAGTGAGCAAACATCCCAGAACCACACGGGGAACCTAGTGAATGACCTGCAGAGAGCTGGGACCAACGTAACAAAGGCTACCATCAGTAACACACTACGCCGCCTGGGACTCAGATCCTGCAGTGCCAGACGTGTCCCCCTGCTTAAGCCAGTACATGTCCGGGCCCATCTGAAGTATGCTAGAGAGCATTTAGATGATCCAGAAGCGGATTGGGAGAATGTCATATGGTCAGATGAAACCAAAGTAGAACTGTTTGGTAGAAACACAACTCGTCGTGTTTGGGGGAGAGAGAATGCTGAGTTGCAACCAAAGAACACCATACCTACTGTGAAGCATGGGGGTGGCAACATCATGCTTTGGGGCTGTTTCTCTGCAAAGGGAACAGGACGACTGATCCGTGTACATGAAAGAATGAATGGGGCCATGTATCGTGAGATTTTTAGTGCAAACCTCCTTCCATCAGCAAGGGCATTGAAGATGAAAGGTGGCTGGGTCTTTCAGCATGACAATGATCCCAAACACACCGCCCGGGCAACGAAGGAGTGGCTTCGTAAGAAGCATTTCAAGGTCCTGGAGTGGCCTAGCCAGTCTCCAGATCTCAACCCCATAGAAAACCTTTGGAGGGAGTTGAAAGTCCGTGTTGCCCAGCGACAGCCCCAAAACATCACTGCTCTAGAGGAGATCTGCATGCAGGAATGGGCCAACATACCAGCAACAGTGTGTGACAACCTTGTGAAGACTTACAGAAAACGTTTGACCTCTGTCATTGCCAACAAAGGATATATAACAAAGTATTGAGATGAACTTTTGATATTGACCTAATACTTATTTTCCACTATAATTTGCAAATAAATTCTTTCCAAATCAGACCATGTGATTTTCTGGATTTGTTTCCACATTTTGTCTCTCATAGTTGAGGTATACCTATGATGAAAATTACAGACCTCTCTCATCTTCTTAAGTGGAATAACTTGCACAATTGGTGCCTGACTAAATACTTTTTTGCCCCACTGTATGTATGTATGTATGTATATATATATATATATATATATACACTTTTTTATATATATATATATATATATATATATATATATATATACACTTATATATATATATATATATATATATATATATATATATATATATATATACATACACACACACACACACACACACATATATATATATGTGGTGGTCCTACAGCCTTGACCTGGCTATGTGGCATGGAGCATTGTCCTGCTGGAGAAACCAATCCTCAGAGTTGAGGAACAGTGTCAGAGCATAAGGAAGCAAGTTTTCTTCCAGGATAACCTTGTATATTGATTCATACATCCTTCACAAAGATGCATCTGCTCCAGTATTCAAACACCATACATGCTCAGAATGCTGGAGGTGGTGTATATTGCTTCTAAAGACACTTCTGACTCTCTGAGAACGTATGGTGTTTGAATATTGGTGCACGGTTCCTCACAGCATATGTACGTATGCCACAGGAAGAACAGCAATAACTTTTACTAGAAGCATTCTTGCTAATGAAAGTATATGGCAAAAATGCTTATTTCAAATTAAAATGCACCCAGGCACATTTCATTTTTGACTTTTCAAGCCCTTTAAGGAACCCATTGATAATTACTAAGAGTTGTCTACAAGAACAGTCAAATTCGCAGGAAGATATGAAAAGCTACATAAAGACATATTTAATTAAATACTATTCTGGGTCTGTATAGCTATACATGCAGCTCTGCAATAAACTTAAAATAAAAAGGTTGCTAAACTCTGAGAAGTGTACACTTGCACTATATAACCCCAGTGTAGCTTATCCTGGAATGTCCTTTTAATTTTCAAGCAAGTTGTTTGGCAGCAGACTCTTGCAATCCATTGGATATCTTTATTTGATTATTTTACTTTCTCTCAAAAAATATAATATATAAAAAAAATGATTCAGTGTCTTGTTCTTTGCTATGACAGAAAGATTTGGATCACAAAAGCTTACTTTCCGTTAGTTCATCACGGGGGAATTCTTTTGCTCACTGAGGTTATAGTGAACTATGCAGTTTTTCATATCTTTCCATAGGGACAGCTTATAACATTAACCACATTAAACCGGAATAGGCAGGAGCTTGTATAATATCGCACTCCCACAACAGCTATGTCCTGTATTGGCAGCGAAGCCCGTTTTTACCTCGTGTCCTAGACAAAAACAAATCCATTTGGAAAATGTAAATTTTCATTTTATTTTGGAGAAAGGGACATGGGGAATCCAAATTAAACCTTCATGATACAGAAAAAAAGGAAACCATTGTTAAAATTAAAAATCAGATTTTATTTACTTGCTTCTGTATCTTCAGCATGCTATAAACGCACGTAAATATACATTTATACAGTAATACATATCAATGAAACAGTTTTTACTAGAAGCATTTTTTCTAATCGATGTGTATTACAAAATGTTCCTATTTAAAACTGAAATATAGTCATGTGTATTTCAGTTTTGATGTTAATATCCATTTAAATATTAAAAAATCTTCACATGTAATAGGATTAACTCACACATTTAAAAAAAAAACCTTTAGCTTTAAATTAAGATGGTTTTCTTAAAGGGACAGTAAACACCATGAGATTTTAAATAAAATGTATATGCATAATGAAACAGCTTTGCAATATAGTTTCATTACTTATTTTGCCTCCTTTTCATTTAATTTAGCTCTGAAATTGAGTAATTTCTAATTCTCAGATCTTGAAATGCACCTGCTGACTCCTCCAGGCTAACCATGCTGCATATCTATCTCTAATTGAATTTATCAGATAACAACTTCAAAACAATGCATTTTATACTAACTTTATTACTCGGGTAGCCTTATGTACTAAAGCTCCTCCAAATAAGACAAATGGTGGATGTTGTTTAGCTGTTCAAAAATATATTTGCAGTAAAAGGGACTTGACTGATATGTTATTCTATAGCAACACAACAAAAATGTTTACTGTCCCTTTAATCATTACTTCATTGATTCTGTTTTAAAATACTGATTTTTATTTGTATCTTATTTTTTTGTTTTTTGATGAATATTATACATTTTAAGGGTGTAGCAAATAAATGTACAAAATGAAACACAGCCACAAACTAGCAAGTCCCTAGATCCCTGTAAAACAGCATAAAAGCTCTCAATCAGTAGTTTATGAAATGGAACATTTTACAAGGCTTTTAAAAGGAAATGGTAGGAAGTATTAACTTTAATGCCTGACGTTCCAAAAAAAGAAACCTGTTTCTAGCACAAATACAATGTTTTGCATGTTTTATTTGGATAATATAAAAATTCACACAGTCTTTCTGAATCCAGCCCATCCTAGGCATTTTTATCCATCAGGCACCCGGATGCATTATAGCCCTGCACACACCAGTGTAGCACATGTTGGCTGCATTTTAAAATGCTTTTAAAAATTACTTATTTTAAGCAGTGTGGGGGGGGGGGGCTGGCAATCTTTGGCCGGGGGAACAAATACCACCCAGTGCTCAGCTATAGCAACTCACTCCTTTTAAAATGTTGCATTTGATATTATATAGGGGAGAAATCTGCTGAATAAAAACGTAACAAATAATAAAGTAAGAATGCTTACGTTTATGGGATTCCAGATTTCTTACTGCTGCGCTATCATGTTACAGCTGCACTGCATTGGTAGCAGCCCCGTAGCTATCACGTTACTGCTGCACTGCATTGGTAGCAGCTCCGTAGCTATTGCGTTACTGCTGATCTGATTTGGTAGCAACTGCATAGCTATCATGTTACTGCTGCACTGCATTGGTAACAGCTCCATAACTATCATGTTACAGCTGCACTGCATTGGTAACAGCTCCATAGCTATCATGTTACAGCTGCACTGCATTGGTAGCAGCTCCGTAGCTATCACGTTACTGCTGCACTGCATTGGTAACAGCTCCATAGCTATCATGTTATAGCTGCACTGCATTGGTAACAGCTCCATAGCTGTCATGTTACTGCTGCAATGCATTGGTTGCAGCTCCATAGCTATCATGTTACAGCTGCACTCCATTGGTAGCAGCTGCATAGCTATCATGTTACTGCTGCACTGCATTGGTAACAGCTCCATAGCTATCATGTTATAGCTGCACTGCATTGGTAACAGCTCCATAGCTGTCATGTTACTGCTGCAATGCATTGGTAACAGCTCCATAGCTATCATGTTACAGCTGCACTCCATTGGTAGCAGCTGCATAGCTATCATGTTACTGCTGCACTGCATTGGTAACAGCTCCATAGCTATCATGTTATAGCTGCACTGCATTGGTAACAGCTCCATAGCTGTCATGTTACTGCTGCAATGCATTGGTTGCAGCTCTATAATTATCAAGTGGCCTCTTCTGTGCAACTCATGCAGAGGAGCCTACAGCTATAGTAATCCAGGGCTACTGTCAGGAAATAGACAGCAAAATACAACCAAAGTGTTCTTTAAATTGGGCACTGGGCTGAGTAGACATAGCTCTGACAACAAAGGGGGCAATGCAGGTGCATATTCGGCTACACCCAGGTGTACATATTTTTATATACATATGCTTTTATATACACACACATATAGATGGCTTAAAAATGTTTACTTTCTTCATGTAAAATTTAAAGGGAAGTGCTTTTTGATGGGTTTGGGCTCTCATGAAAGCTAAAGTAAAAAGTTGATTGGATTGCACTACAAATGTGTTATAATGCCCCTATAAGAGTATTTACAGTGCACCAGGCACATCCCATGGACACACTTATGAAAAATAAACTGATTGCTGGGCACTGTACCTGCACCGGCCCTAATTATTTTACCAAAAGCAGCCTGGGGGCAACTGCCATCCTGCCTCCTCCCCCCAGCCCAGTTCACCCCGTGTGATTTGCATTTATATTTTATAAAAATTAATACAGGAAAACTATTTTATCATTGTTTAAACAACATTTTAAGGAGACAGTATGCACATTTGGATTGTAATATATGATACTTTATTATGCATAATGAAACAACTTTGCTAGATACTATCATTATTTATTTTGCCCCTTTTTTGAGTAATATAAGTCTTAAACAATTGTGGATTTCCCAGCCCTGAAAACTGAGAGAGCATGTGGCAGGATTTACAAGCCCAACCTTGCCACATATCTTGCCACATATCTCTTCCTAATTTGTGCTTTTCCAAATAAGGAAAGTGGTAGGTGGAGTTTGGCCATTGAAAAACAATTGCAGCAAACAAAGTGTTAATCTATTCTAATAATGTTTAGACTCTGCAAAACAATGTTAGTACAAGGAGTTTACTGTCCCTTTAAGTCTGAGAACCTGAGGCCCTCATAGAACTTGAACAAAAACCACAGCCATATATTTTTTTTGTTCTTTTTTTTCCCCAATATTTATAGCCGTGTTCTTGTCTAAATGTAATCTGCTCTCCTTTTCCTTTCAGTGCATCTAGTTTTAAATATCCATAAAGCATATGTTAGAAATCCATCATTTAGATTTCCAAGGCTATACAAAGTAGCTGAAATTGCTTCATTTTCCCCTCAACGCTAATCAATTTTATGCACCTTCTACACATTTGCATTATTTTTCTTTCTCAGGAACATTTATGTCAGACTTAAGATAACTGGGCTTCTTTGCAAATGTAAGGTTGTTAAAATAACATCTCTAAGAAATACATTTTAAAGGGAATGAGGGTTATTTTAATTTGTAGCAGTATATTTCAGGATCCAATGGAAGCAAAAGCTGCTTCTTTAAAATGTTAGTGCAGCTATACTGATAACATTTTTGTGCAATTACCCATAAGGCATTAGGTCATATACATGAGTTTTCTCAACTCTGAGTTGACATTGGGTGATGTGCTTGCATTTCAATTTTCATGTCTTTGTACATTTAATTTAAAATATGCTTTCATTTTTATTGTATTTAAAAGCATCTCTGTGACCACTTAACAAACTGGCGTAATTTAATAGGTACATTCAGCGTGTTCTTGGTTGGCTAAAAAATAGATTAATTTTTTTCATTAGTGTTTTAATTAAATATTGCACAGGAATAGAAAGTGTTTAAATATATGCAATGATTTTTTTTGTATGTATTGGAAGGTCATATCAATTTCTGATGTACTACAACTACATGCCTAGCAGAATGTATATTAATTTACTTTATAAAGCAGAAATAAAATAAATACATTAAGAGAATGCTCATAACTTTCAGTAGATTCAATGTTTTCTTACAGCGCTGAAACTGTGGACCTATAGCTCCTGTCTATAGTGGGTCCCCAGGTGCCCACTTTTAGAAAATATGTGTCAAAACGTGGTTTAGAAAGGAGCGCCAAATCTTGGCGAGGTCTGGTGCGGTATAGGTGTGAAAATATGGTATTCTGTCTGAGAAATTGTATAGCGCTATAGCTCAGCTACAATTATGGTAGTTGTGCTGTATAGATGTGTAGGTTTTGATATCTAGATATAAGATCTAAGAGTGGCACAGTTGATACATAAAAGCATTTAATACATATTAAACATATAAAACAAGGGTGTCGTTTAAAATATATTTTAACAGAACGGCAAGAAATAATGTGTAAAAACACATAAACACATAAATATCTATAAAAACACGCGTGTTTTGCTTTTTAGCTGTATGTATAATGTCTCATAAAATTCGTCTCATATATAGTTGTGTTGGCATAAATCTGAAAATAATAAACAATAAAAAATAATAAAAAACAATGAAAAGTAAATAATGTCCAATAATCCCTTCTCAAAGTTAAGAGATATATAAAAAAAGGTTAAGTAGTGTCCAAAAATCCCTTCTCAAAGTTAAGAGATATAAATAGATTTTCACATGTGTATCCAAAAAATAAACTGTCCAAATTTAAGTGTTGTCCAAAAACGTGGTATAAATGAATAGTGCAAATCCAGCAGATTCAAAAGTTCTATTAAAAAAGCTTTGCAAAAAACATTTCAAAGAGACATTTAAAAAACATCAAAATGAAGGTAGAAAAAAAGGTCTATCAAAATATGGTGACAAAGAATAATCCGTGAAGTCAATCCAAAATAGTGATAAAAATAAGTCCAAAAAAGATGTAAAATATCCAAAAGATAAAAAACAAAAATAAATGATTAGTATGTGCACAAACTAGTGAGAGTGATCCCAAAAAGGGGGCTTATGTGGAGGGGTTATGTTTCCATGTAGAAAAATTATTTGCTGTATAAAAAGAAAAAGAAAAGAAAAATTATTTGCTGTATACAGCAAATAATTTTTTCTACATGGAAACATAACCCCTCCACATAAGCCCCCTTTTTGGGATCACTCTCACTAGTTTGTCACCATATTTTGATAGACCTTTTTTTCTACCTTCATTTTGATGTTTTTTAAATGTCTCTTTGAAATGTTTTTTGCAAAGCTTTTTTAATAGAACTTTTGAATCTGCTGGATTTGCACTATTCATTTATACCACGTTTTTGGACAACACTTAAATTTGGACAGTTTATTTTTTGGATACACATGTGAAAATCTATTTATATCTCTTAACTTTGAGAAGGGATTTTTGGACACTACTTAACCTTTTTTTATATATCTCTTAACTTTGAGAAGGGATTATTGGACATTATTTACTTTTCATTGTTTTTTATTATTTTTTATTGTTTATTATTTTCAGATTTATGCCAACACAACTATATATGAGACGAATTTTATGAGACATTATACATACAGCTAAAAAGCAAAACACGCGTGTTTTTATAGATATTTATGTGTTTATGTGTTTTTACACATTATTTCTTGCCGTTCTGTTAAAATATATTTTAAACGACACCCTTGTTTTATATGTTTAATATGTATTAAATGCTTTTATGTATCAACTGTGCCACTCTTAGATCTTATATCTAGATATCAAAACCTACACATCTATACAGCACAACTACCATAATTGTAGCTGAGCTATAGCGCTATACAATTTCTCAGACAGAATACCATATTTTCACACCTATACCGCACCAGACCTCGCCATAACTTTCAGTAGGTCAGATAAATAAATGATCAATATTGTGACTTTTGAATATTCAAATACTTTCTGAAATATTTGAATGGCATTTCTTATACAGAAATCATAGAAAGAAGGTCAAGGGGAACATTTTGTTTTACAATTTGTCCAAAAACAAACATTCACTCCATCCTCAATTAAAGAGCACATTTAAGCTATATTGTCTCAGCTCAAAAGCAGTTATTGGTATATTACTACTGGGATAAATGTAAATTGTTATCTAAATAGATTGTGCAGTACTGACTTTGTTATTAACTTAGAAATGTTATCGAAAGCCCTGTTTTGTTTGACATTAAGAACCCATAATCTTAATCAATATGTTAGTCATGAGCCGTTGATACAATTCAGTTCCCGGATACTGAACTCAATCATGGAACCTTTCCGTTAAGTCTCATATTTTAAGTATTATCTTTTCAATAATATGTTATATACTTTTGTGTCACAATGCATTTAGGCAAAAGTTATATGAAATATACTTTGTATCATTCCAATGCTTTTCTTCTTTATCTTCTGGTTTCTCTGCTTTTTATTTATTTGTATGTATTATGGCAAATTCTATGAAATAAATATTATACTTTAGATATTGGTGTTGGGAAATTGTGTGTTTGCATAAACATGTTCTCACTCTGTTTTCTCTTGTTAAGTGTATCCAGTCCATGGATCATCCATTACTTATGGGATATTCTCCTTCCCAACAGGAAGTTGCAAGAGGATCACCCACAGCAGAGCTGCTATATAGCTCCTCCCCTAACTGTCATATCCAGTCATTCTCTTGCAAGCCTCAACCAAGATGGAGGTCGTAAGAGAAGTGTGGTGTTTTATACTTAGTTTATTCTTCAATCAAAAGTTTGTTATTTTTAAATGGTGCCGGAGTGTACTGTTTATCTCAGGCAGTATTTAGAAGAAGAATCTGCCTGCGTTTTCTATGATCTTAGCAGAAGTAACTAAGATCCATGGCTGTTCTCACATATTCTGAGGAGTGAGGTAACTTCAGAGAGGGAATGGCGTACAGGTTTTCCTGCAATAAGGTATGTGCAGTTAATATTTTTCTAGGGATGGAATTTGCTAGAAAATTCTGCTGATACCGAACTAATGTAAGTAAAGCCTTAAATGCAGTGAGAGCTACTGGTATCAGGCTTATTAATAGAGATGCATACTCTTATAAAAATGTAATATAAAACGTTTGCTGGCATGTTTAATCGTTTTTATATGTATTTGGTGATAAAACTTATTGGGGCCTAGTTTTTTTCCACATGGCTGGCTTGAATTTTGCCTAGAAACAGTTTCCTTAGGCTTTCCACTGTTGTAATATGAGTGGGAGGGGCCTATTTTGCAGTTTTTTTGCACAGCAAAAATTACAGACACAGACATCCAGCTTCTTCCTGCATGATCCAGGACATCTCTGGAGGGCTCAAAAGGCTTCAAAGTCGTTTTTGAGGGAGGTAAAAAGCCACAGTAGAGATGTGGCAGTTGTGACTGTTTGAAAAAACGTTTTTGACTTTTATTATTCCGTTTTGGGTATTAAGGGGTTAATCATCCATTTGCAAGTGGGTGCAATGCTCTGCTAACTTGTTATATACACTGTAAAAATTTCGTTAGTGTAACTGCCTTTTTTCACTGTTATTTCAAATTTTGACAAAATTTGTGTTTCTTAAAGGTGCAGTAACGTTTTTTATATTGCTTGTAAACTTGTTTAAAGTGTTTTCCAAGCTTGCTAGTCTCATTGCTAGTCTGTTTAAACATGTCTGACACAGAGGAAACCACTTGTTCATTATGTTTGAAAGCCATGGTGGAGCCCCATAGGAGAATGTGTACTAAATGTATTGATTTCACCTTAAACAGTAAATATCAGTCTTTAACTATAAAAGAAATATCACCAGAAGATTCTGACGAGGGGGAAGTTATGCATACTAACTCTCCCCACGTGTCAGACCCTTCGCCTCCCGCTCAGGGGATGCACGCTAATATGGCGCCATCAGGGACGCCCATAGCGATTACCTTGCAGGACATGGCTGCAATCATGAATAATACCCTGTCAGAGGTATTATCCAGGTTGCCTGAATTAAGAGGCAAGCGCGATTGCTCTGGGGTTAGGAGAAATACAGAGCGCGCAGATGCTGTAAGGGCCATGTCTGATACTGCGTCACAATATGCAGATCATGAGGACGGAGAGCTTCAGTCTGTGGGTGACATCTCTGATTCGGGGAAACCTGATTCAGAGATTTCTAATTTTAAATTTAAGCTTGAGAACCTCCGTGTGTTGCTTGTGGAGGTATTAGCTGCTCTGAATGACTGTAACACAGTTGCAGTACCAGAGAAATTGTGTAGGCTGGATAAATACTATGCGGTACCGGTGTGTACTGATGTTTTTCCTATACCTAAAAGGCTTACAGAATTTATTAGCAAGGAGTGGGATAGACCGGGTGTGCCTTTTTCCCCACCTCCTATATTTAAAAAAATGTTTCCAATAGACGCCGCTACACGGGACTTATGGCAGACAGTCCCTAAGGTGGAGGGAGCAGTTTCTACTTTAGCAAAGCATACTACTATCCCAGTTGAGGACAGTTGTGCTTTTTCAGATCCAATGGATAAAAAATTGGAGGGTTACCTTAAGAAAATGTTTATTCAACAAGGTTTTATTTTACAGCCCCTTGCATGCATTGCGCCTGTCACGGCCGCGGCGGCATTCTGGTTTGAGGCCCTGGAAGAGGCCATCCATACAGCTCCATTGACTGAAATTATTGACAAGCTTATAACACTTAAGCTAGCTAACTCATTTGTTTCTAATGCCATTGTTCATTTGACTAAACTAACGGCTAAGAATTCTGGATTCGCCATCCAAGCGCGTAGGGCGCTATGGCTTAAATCCTGGTCAGCTGACGTGACTTCGAAGTCTAAATTACTCAACATTCCTTTCAAGGGGCAGACCTTATTCGGGCCTGGTTTGAAGGAAATTATTGCTGACATTACTGGAGGTAAGGGTCACACCCTTCCTCAGGACAGGGCCAAAGCAAAGGCCAAACAGTCTAATTTTCGTGCCTTTCGAAATTTCAAGGCAGGTGCAGCATCAACTTCCTCCGCTTCAAAACAAGAGGGAACTTTTGCTCAATCTTAGCAGGCCTGGAAACCTAACCAGTCCTGGAACAAAGGCAAACAGGCCAGAAAGCCTGCTGCTGCCTCTAAGACAGCATGAAGGAATGTCCCCCTATCCGGCGACGGATATAGTAGGGGGCAGACTTTCTCTCTTCGCCCAGGCGTGGGCAAGAGATGTTCAGGATCCCTGGGCGTTGGAGATCATATCTCAGGGATATCTTCTGGACTTCAAAGCTTCCCCTCCACAAGGGAGATTTCATCTTTCAAGGCTATCTGCAAATCAGATAAAGAAAGAGGCATTCCTACGCTGTGTGCAAGACCTCCTAGTTATGGGAGTGATCCATCCAGTTCCGCGGACGGAACAAGGACAGGGTTTTTATTCGAATCTGTGGTTCCCAAAAAAGAGGGAACCTTCAGACCAATTTTGGATCTAAAGATCAAATTCCTCAGAGTTCCATCTTTCAAAATGGAAACTATTCGGACCATCCTACCCATGATCCAAGAAGGTCAGTACATGACCACAGTGGACTTAAAGGATGCCTACCTTCACATACCGATTCACAAAGATCATCATCGGTTTCTAAGGTTTGTCTTTCTAGACAGGCATTACCAATTTGTAGCTCTTCCCTTCGGGTTGGCTACAGCCCCGAGAATCTTCACAAAGGTTCTGGGCTCACTTCTGGCAGTTCTAAGACCGCGAGGCATAGCGGTGGCTCCGTATCTAGATCCTGATACAGGCGTCAAGCTTTCAAGTTGCCAAGTCTCATACAGAGATAGTTCTGGCATTTCTGAGGTCGCACGGGTGGAAAGTGAACGAGGAAAAGAGTTCTCTATCCCCACTCACAAGAGTCTCCTTCTTAGGGACTCTTATAGATTCTGTAGAAATGAAAATTTACCTGACGGAGTCCAGGTTATCAAAACTTCTAAATGCTTGCCATGTTCTTCACTCCATTCCGCGCCCTTCGGTAGCTCAGTGTATGGAGGTAATCGGCTTAATGGTAGCGGCAATGGACATACTGTCATTTGCGCGCCTTCATCTCAGACCGCTGCAATTATGCATGCTGAGTCAGTGGAATGGGGATTACACAGATTTGTCCCCTCTGCTAAATCTGGATCAAGAGACCAGAGATTCTCTTCTCTGGTGGTTGTCTCGGGTACACCTGTCCAAGGGTATGACCTTTCGCAGGCCAGATTGGACAATTGTAACAACAGATGCCAGCCTTCTAGGTTGGGTTGCAGTCTGGAATTCCCTGAAGGCACAGGGATCGTGGACTCAGGAGGAGAAACTCCTTCCAATAAATATTCTGGAGTTAAGAGCGATATTCAATGCTCTTCTGGCTTGGCCTCAGTTAGCAACACTGAGGTTCATCAGATTTCAATTGGACAACATCACGACTGTGGCTTACATCAACCATCAAGGGGGAACCAGGAGTTCCCTAGCGATGTTAGAAGTCTCAAAAATAATTCGCTGGGTAGAGTACCACTCTTGCCACCTGTCAGCAATCCATATCCCAGGCGTGGAGAACTGGGAGGCGGATTTTCTAAGTCGTCAGACTTTCCATCTGGGGGAGTGGGAACTCCATCCGGAGGTGTTTGCTCAGTTGATTCATCGTTGGGGCAAACCAGAGTTGGATCTCATGGCGTCTCGCCAGAACGCCAAGCTTCCTTGTTACGGATCCAGGTCCAGGGACCCAGAAGCGACGCTGATAGATGCTCTAGCAGCGCCTTGGTTCTTCAACCTGGCTTATGTGTTTCCACCGTTTCCTCTGCTCCCTCGACTGATTGCCAAAATCAAACAGGAGAGAGCATCAGTGATTCTGATAGCACCTGCGTGGCCATGCAGGACTTGGTATGCAGACCTAGGGGACATGTCATCCTTTCCACCTTGGACTCTGCCTCTAAGACAGGACCTTCTGATACAAGGTCCTTTCAATCATCCAAATCTAATTTCTCTGAGACTGACTGCATGGAGATTGAACGCTTGATTCTATCAAAGCGTGGCTTCTCCGAGTCAGTCATTGATACTTTAATACAGGCACGAAAGCCTGTTACCAGGAAAATCTACCACAAGATATGGAGTAAATATCTTTATTGGTGTGAATCCAAGTATTACTCATGGAGTAAGGTTAGGATTCCTAGAATATTGTCTTTTCTCCAAAAGGGCTTGGACAAAGGGTTATCAGCTAGTTCCTTAAAGGGACAGATTTCTGCTCTGTCTATTCTTTTGCACAAGCGTCTGGCAGAGGTTCCAGACGTCCAGGCATTTTGCCAGGCTTTGGTTAGAATTAAGCCTGTGTTTAAACCTGTTGCTCCCCTGTGGGGCTTAAACTTGGTTCTTAAAGTTCTTCAAGGAGTTCCGTTTGAACCCCTTCATTCCATTGATATTAAACTTTTATCTTGGAAAGTTCTGTTTTTGATGGCTATTTCCTCGGCTCGGAGAGTCTCTGAGCTATCTGCCTTACAATGTGATTCTCCTTATCTGATTTTTCATGCAGATAAGGTAGTCCTGCGTACAAAACCTGGGTTTTTACCTAAGGTGGTTTCTAACAAGAATATCAAGAGATTGTTGTTCCATCATTGTGTCCTAATCCTTCTTCAAAGAAGGAACGTCTTTTACATAATCTGGACGTAGTCCATGCCTTGAAGTTTTACTTACAAGCTACTAAGGATTTTTGTCAAACATCTACCCTGTTTGTCGTTTACTCTGGACAGAGGAGAAGTCAAAAAGCTTCGGCAACCTCTTTCCTTTTGGCTTTGGAGCATAATACGCCTAGCCTATGAGACTGCTGGACAGCAGCCCTCTGAAAGGATTACAGCTCATTCTACTAGAGCTGTGGCTTCCACCTGGGCCTTTTAAAAATGAGGCCTCTGTTGAACAGATTTGCAAGGCCGCGACTTGGTCTTCGCTTCACACTTTTTCCAAATTTTCCAAATTTGATACTTTTGCTTCTTCGGAGGCTGTTTTTGGGAGAAAGGTTCTTCAGGCAGTGGTTCCTTCCTCTTAATCCTGCCTTGTCCCTCCCATCATCCGTGTACTTTAGCTTTGGTATTGGTATCCCATAAGTAATGGATGATCCGTGGACTGGATACATTTAACAAGAGAAAACATAATTTATGCTTACCTGATAAATTTATTTCTCTTGTAGTGTATCCAGTCCACGGCCCGCCTTGTCCTTTTAAGGCAGGTCTAAATTTTAATTAAACTACAGTCACCACTGCACCCTATGGTTTCTCCTTTCTCTGTTTGTTTTCGGTCGAATGACTGGATATGACAGTTAGGGGAGGAGCTATATAGCAGCTCTGCTGTGGGTGATCCTCTTGCAACTTCCTGTTGGGAAGGAGAATATCCCATAAGTAATGGATGATCCGTGGACTGGATACACTACAAGAGAAATAAATTTATCAGGTAAGCATAAATTATGTTTTTTACTTTGTGACTTGGGAAGGAACATAGAAGTAAAATTCTACTGTATAATTTCTTGTTTTGGGGAGTAGTTGTTTTGACACCAAATCCTGAACTGATTTGCAATGGAAGTCATGATTCTGTGTCTTCCAGATGTCCCATACAGCCACTAGTGCCTTTTGTCGTTCTATCAAACTTCAGTGTGAGCTGTATCCATCTAGAGAAGTTGCCATCTGTTTGGATCCTTACTGTGGACTGGGTTTTGTCCTATGGTGCCTCTGTAGGTAAGTTATGATTTGCAGAAATCAAGTAAACATTTTATGCCTTTTAATTTTTGTAGATCTAAATGGCTGAGTTTTAAAATTGAGAGACCTTCTTTAGATAAAGAGAAGATCTTCAAAATGTATGATCCTTGGAATCCACATGATCACCATGTATTAGGGCATACAATTAAAGAACTTCATTATACTCCAGTAGAATTTTAAGCATATGACTAAATTCTTTGGTATATTGAGAATAATTAGATTATGTATTTGCATAGGCAATCAGATTGCTGAATTATGGATCAAAGTCTAAGTGCTCACCATAATAAAATATTCTGTTTTCTGAGGGTTCATGATCCCAGTGGATTTGCTTTCCAGTGTGCCTGTATCCCTGTAGTTATCAGTGAACATGGGGAGGACTTACACAACTAGGAACACTAAGCTAAAACTCAAAGCCAACATTACATGCTCTTCCTCTAGTTTGCTTTTGCCAAGTGTGCACCTTTTCAACTCCTCTGAGACTGTCAATATTTTGCAGTTTGTCCCTAAAACATAATACACAGTGATTGCATACATCAGCATGGGAGCTCTTGTAGGTAGCAGTCAATGAGAGTAGGGATACATACTTAGGGTTCTTTTGTAAGGAATAACTTAATTGATGGTTATATGTACTGTGTATATTTAACAAACAAACATCCATGATGTTTTGCTGGCTAGTTAAACTGAATGTTTTACAGAAGAGTTAAGAATTAAGGTAAGATGCAAGGGGAATTATGGGACATTAATACCTCTTGTGTCTTATGATAGATAATATGATAGAGAATGTTTTAAAAAAATGAAATGCTAATAGTTTTTATTCAGTTTTTTTTTTATCAGTAAAAGGACCACTCAATGCAGTAGAATTGCATAATAAAAATACAATCACTTAGTACCTTCTCTGAATTTCAAATAAGCAGTAGATTTTTTTCGGACACATTTATTTTTTTCTCCCATTTTCCAGCCCCTTGTATCACGTGACAAACATCAACCAATCACAGACTAGTATACATATACCCTGTGAGCTTGTGCACATACTCTAATTTCTAACTTAACTATAGAAGTCAGGCAATTCGCAGTAAGATTAGATGAGGTAGAGAGTAGAGTATCCGATCTAGAGGATCAATGTAACATACAAGAGCCTATTGTATCAACACACAGTAAAACAATTGCATCATTACAGGTTAAAATCGAAGATCTTGAGGATCGCTCAAGACGCAACAACTTAAAGATCATTGGTCTTCCGGAAACTCCAGATTTCCAGGACCTGATGACCTTTGTTACTGTGACTCTTCCCCAGGCACTACAGATTCCTCCACCAATATCCCCATTTCAAGTTGAAAGGGTGCATGGTTTAGTATTCTCACTATTCTCTCTGGTGAATCCTATCCTAAGACCCATTATTTTTAAATTTGTTAATTTTCAGGATAAAATATTATACCTCAAACATTATAGAAAACTCAACACGGTGTTGATTGGCACACATACTTCTGATTTTCCAGGACTTTTCAGCTGAAACTCTGGCTAGAAGAAGGGAGATGTCCCCATTCTATGGAATGCTTATGAGGGCCAATTACAACACTAAATTAGTGTATCCTGCTAAATTGATAATAATGAAATATGGAATCTCACATACTCTTATGGAAGCAGAAAAATTCTGCAGAGAGATGGCTTTAACTAATTGAAATACTATGTTCAAGTTTCCCTTGTTCTAGATAATATGGGTCTGGACAATATGGGTTGCATTCTGAATTGTGCTGATTTATTGTTATCAGATGTGGTTTATGTTTTGGTTTTTAAAAAAAAAATAAAAAAAATCCCCCCCCCCCCCTCCCTCCCTACTATTCCCTCACTACGAGATGATTTGACTTTTAAAGGTATTAAAATATGGTTAACATAGATTTTAATTTAATTTCTTGGAATGTGGGCGGCATAACCTCTCCAATCAAGAGAAAACTATAACTAACATTTAGGTAAATTTAGACCTGATATTGTTTTTTTACAAGAGCTACACCTTAAACCGGTAGAAATACCTAAACTTAAAACAAAATGGATTGGTGAGATTATTGCCGCCACACATAGTTCCAGAAAAGAGGAGTCGCGATTCTCTTGAATAAGAGCTTAGATTACCATATTGAGGTGGTAGAATTAGATCCAGAAGGACGCTTCCAAATTATGGAAATCTTTATAAATAAAATACGCTATACTTTATGTAACATCTATGGGCCAAATACTGTTGACCGTGAATTTTGGAAAAGTTTGACGTTAAAGCTTCATAAATTTATAGGACAAAATTTAATTATAGGTGGTGACCTTAATTTAACAGCAGATCCTACTTTAGACAGAATGTACAAAAAAAAAAATATCTATTAGAGATAGGAAATCTTGTATATTAAATAAATTCTGCTTTCAATTAGGTCTTATTCATATTTGGCGAACCCAAAACCCAGACCTACGGTCATACACTTGTTTATCTAAGTCGCATCAATCGTTATTTAGGATCGATTATTTATATATTTCAGAACCTTTACTTAAATTTAATTGGATAGCTGATATTACTGATATTGTAATTTCGGACGATGCCCCCATATCCTTAACCTGCAAAATTAATACCTTGATGCATGTTAATAATAATATTTACTTCCCTAAATATTTAATCAATAATATTAGTTTCCATAATTGGCTCAGGAATAGATGGGAAGAATTTTGTATGTTTAATTATGAATATTTAGAGAAAATAGAGATATTTTGGGAGTCGGCCAAAGCGGTTATGCGTGGTTAGATTAAATCTTATATGTCTCAACAAAAAAAAAGGAACAAACAAATTGAAACACAGTTAGCAAACCAAGTTAAAAATGCATATAGAACATACATAAATAATCCTATTAGATCCTGTTGGTTGACATATGTAAACGCGAAAGCAGAACGTGATCTTTATTTAAAACAGAGAAATATACAAGAAGAGGTTTTTGTATGGAGGACATATTGGCAGATCAGCTAAATTTCTTGCAAAAATTACTAAAGTAACCACAAAGAATACTATTCCAGCAATTAAGAAGGGCACGGAGAGATATACTAATCAATCAGATATTGAAAGAGTGTTTTTCGACTATTTTCATGAGTTATATAATGCTGAAAACCCTGACTTAAACATAAAAAAAGAATTCTGGGATAAAATCAAAGTTCCCAGACTTTCAGCAGAAAGTCTGCAGGTAATTAATGCTCCCATATCTGAAAATTATATTCTAGAAGCTATTAAAAGTGCTAAATTAAACAAAGCATCTGGACCAGATGCCCTACCGATTGAATTTTATAGAATATTACAAACCCAGATTATTCCTACTTTAAAGAAACTATTTAACTTTTATTTTTTGGGAAACTCTAAGTGCTCTCCTTATTTTGCTGCTGCCAATATCTTCGTAATTTTAAAGAAAAATAAAGACCCAGAGCTTACAATGTCATATAGGCCCATATTGGTTTTGAATACCGACTACAAACTTTTAACATCTATTATAGCTAACCGTCTTAAGTTATATATTGGCGATTTGATCCATGAAAATCAATCTGGATTTATGCCCGGTAGGAACCCAGTTAGAAATATGAGGAAGGTCTTAATGTTGCTTGACTTCTTTTGGAACAGATACAAGAGTTCCAAATCTAAAAAAAACTCCTGATAGGGCGATTCTTACGGTTGATGCGGAGAAAGCCTTCAACCGGATCTGCTGGGATCACTTGTTTTTTTCACTTGAGCAATTTGGTCTATCTGGTAATTTTAATAAGTTTATCCAATTAATTTATAGTTCTCCTTCCTCAGCTATTATTATTAACAATATAGTTACCCAACGTTTTATTCTGCAGAGAGGCACCAGACAGGGTTGTCCCCTGTCGCCTCTGCTTTTTAATATTTCTCTAGAACCTCTGGCAATATTACTTCGACAGGAGCTTGAAGGCATTTTATTAGGAGGTCAAAAATTAGTACTTCTACTTTATGCGGATGATCTCCTTCTATTTCTGACTAATATTAAACATTGTCTACCGATATTACAGAAGATTATCCTCATGTTCGGATCAATTTCTGGATATAAGGTTAACTAAATCAGAGGTACTGTGGGTATATAACAAACCAAAATTTAGTTCTAAACTCCCATTCCTTGAGGCATCCCAAATTACTTATTTAGGACTAATAATCCAAACGAATGGTATAATTTAAACCATGTATTTTGTTTAGAAAGTTGTAAAAGGAAATTGGTAGACTGGGCGGCTTTACCCATTTCATTATCTGCACATGTATCGCTGATGAAGACAATTTTGTTTCCAAAATTACTATATATGTTTCAAAATATGCCGCTCCTTCTACATAAAACAGATATTTCCAAATATAATAAAGCTTTTAATAGGTTTCTATGGAAAGATACCAAACCACGGATAGCTATACATCGACTCATGAACTCCAAACTAGCAGCTGGTCTTGCATTACCCAATATACAAGCATATAATATAACGGCTTTAGTAAAAATAGCTATTTATTGGATTTCTGAAAAAGAACAAATCTCTCTCTTCTGTTGTGAAACTAAACTGGTGGCTCCCTTTTCTCTGAAGGCTTTACTGCATTGTCCAATAACCTCTCTCCCTTCAACGTTTTTTTTCCTACTTACATTCAAAAATATTATAGTGGCATGGCAAAAATTCTGTATGGATTTGGGGGTCTCCCCAAATATTTCTCAATACTTACCGATTAGATACAATCCCAATTTTCATCCAGGATTATCCAATAATGTATTTAAAATATGGGCATTAATAGGATTAATGTGGATGGCCCAAATAATAGGACCGGATGGTTACCCTGTTACTTTTACTACTTTAGCAAATAAATTTGGTCTCCCAACTCGGGATTTCTATGCATACCTGCAGGTAAGGCATTTTACTAATGAATTAATTCAAAATTACGGGACAGATTGGTCACTGGGTGAAATCGCCAATAGAATAACAGGATACCTATCCGGAATTTATGCAATCTCTCCCTTATATGATTTACTCTGTCAAAAAAACTTCATCTTTGCAGGTTGAGGATATGGTGACAAAATGGTCCAAAATATTTCCTGATATAAATAATCAGATTATAATAAATAGTTTTAAGATAATTGACCAATCTTGGGTTCCTACGACATGGAGAGAATCCCATATTAAGGTTATTCTTGGGTCTTATTTGACTCCTGAAATTATATCTAGATGGTACAATTCCAATGTTCCCTGCTCTAGATGCAGTAGTCTGCAGGCAGATATTTTTCATTGTTTTTGGGGATGCCCAAAAATTCTCCAGTTTTGGAGGAAAATTCTATATTGGATGAATGCAGTACTTCATCTTGACTATATTATGAAAACAATTGAAATATTCTTTCTTGCAAAATTTCAGGGAACTTGTAAAAATGTTAAATTGATAAATACCATAATATTAATAGGTCGGAATCGTATTCTTAAAATGTGGAAAGCGACCTCTGCACCAAAATTTCCTCACTTTAAAAAGACAATGATTGAGCAATGCGTGTTACAACAATATATCTTACCATATCCATCGGATGATCAAATATCTTTATATTTTAAGAAATGGCAAGTATTTATAGTATCATTGCAGAAAGTAACACATAGGGTAATAGTCAAGCCTTTATTAAAATCTCCCTTTGTTCAAACAAATATTTATGCAGGTCACTTCAATAAAGATTGGTTAGAAGAGTATTCGGACGACAATTGAGAATGTAGGGAATTTCCTTTTTTTTTTTTTTTTCTCTCCCCTTGGTGTGATTTTTTTTTTTTTTTATTGTTGTTGATTTTGTGCTGATTTGTTCATTTTATGATTAATGTGAAGTTAACATTAAAACTCCAACATGCTGGACAACATCTAGGGATAATGGAATTTGAATTGTTCATGTAAGATATGTGAAATATGGTAACGCCCTGCGTGGCGCATGTCATAATTGTTTTCTATAAATATGCACTGTGTTGGAGATAAATAAAGATTTAAAAAAAAAAAAAAAAAAGGATTTTGTTCCCCAGAAAGTGTGTATAGAATAAGACTGGGTAAAATTTGATAATGGAAGTAAATTGGATTGTGTCTTAAAACTGCATGTTCTATCTGAATCATAAATGTTTATTTTGACTTGAGTGTCCCTTTAGATTCTAAGATTCCTGCTTCTTCAAATAAAAATAGCAAGAGAACGAAGAAAAATTGATATTAGAAGTAAATTAGAAAGTTGCTTAAAATGTCTTGATTTATCTGAATCATGAAAAAAAATTGGGTTTAGTATCCCTTTAAAGAAATAATGTTTTTGTGTTAAGATGTTGCAGCACCAGAATAGTGCTGTTGATTTTACCGCCATCTGTAATGTCTGCATTTCATAGTCCATCTTTGTGACGGCACTCCAGCACACAGTACAGGTCAGAATAATGTTGGTCATTTACCCAAAACATCATTTTGCCAGAAACTGCGCTTCATACTCCACACAATAAACCCCAATCTTACACTTATGGAGCTCGCAATATGACAGGGGACCTGCTCCGAGTATGTCTTGGGTAAATGACCAATACTGTTCCAGCCTTTCTGCACATGTGATGGAAAATAAAAATGTCTACCTAAGAAACAATGGCTTATTTTGGAGCTGCTATATTTCTCTGTCCTTATGGGAATATTGTAGTAAGACACTATTATTAGAGGATCATATTAAATGGGCACAACACCCAACATTTTTCTTTCATGATTCATATAGAACATACAAATTTAAACAACTTTCCAGTGATCAAATTTGCTTCATTCGCTTAGTATTTGTTGCTGGAGCAGCAGCACTGGGAGCTAGCTGAAAGCATTAGGAGAGTCAATAACAAGAGGCATATATGTGCAGCCACCAATTAGCAGCTAGCTCCCAGTAGTGCATGGCCTCTTCTGAGCCTACCTAGGTATGCTCTTCAATAAAGAATACCAAGAGAACTAAATAAATTAGATAATAAAGGGTCAATTGAAAAATGGTTTAAAATGGCATTCTCTATATGAACTATAGAAGATAATAATGGGGTTTAATTTACTTTTATTATCATGTGTGTAGTAGTTATACATTGGCAATGTTTTATTTCTTTTACCATGTTCGTTTTAGTGCTAGCGCATGTTAATGTTTTTTGTGTCTTTTCAGCGTGTATTCAGGACACCAGTCTATTCTGATTCCTCCCTCAGAGCTGGAGATCAATCCTGCCTTGTGGCTTCTGGCTGTGAGTCAGTACAAAGTGAGAGACACTTTCTGTTCCTACTCGGTAATGGAACTTTGCACCAAGGGACTTGGTTTACAAACGGAATCTCTAAAGGTAATGTATTTCATGTGACTGCTTATTGATTATTGTACACCCTCTGTGAAAGAGATGGTTGCAGTACATTGTATAACAAGGCTTTCTCTTATAGCCAAAGTGTTAGAATCAATTGTAACACCTTTATAAAATTAATTCTATTAAATTCTTATAAATTTGCTCATTTTTCTTTTTATGTCTTGGATATTTTTATATAGAACTTGAAATACAAAATTAACAATTTATTAGAAAAAGTAAATATCTGAATGCAAAAATAAATATATATCCTATATAATAAAAGACAAGAGTTTGTCTGAAGCCGTCATGCGCAGTTCAGACAAACTCTTGCCGCGAGGACCCGGCAGCTCAGCTGACAGACAGAGGCGCGCGAGGACCCGGCAGCTCAGCTGAAAGACAGAGGCGCGCGAGGACCCGGCAGCTCAGCTGAAAGACAGAGGCGCGCGAGGACCCGGCAGCTCAGCTGAAAGACAGAGGCGCGCGAGGACCCGGCAGCTCAGCTGAAAGACAGAGGCGCGCGAGGACCCGGCAGCTCAGCTGAAAGACAGAGGCGCGCGAGGACCCGGCAGCTCAGCTGAAAGACAGAGGCGCGCGAGGACCCGGCAGCTCAGCTGAAAGACAGAGGCGCGCGAGGACCCGGCAGCTCAGCTGAAAGACAGAGGCGCGCGAGGACCCGGCAGCTCAGCTGAAAGACAGAGGCGCGCGAGGACCCGGCAGCTCAGCTGAAAGACAGAGGCGCGCGAGGACCCGGCAGCTCAGCTGAAAGACAGAGGCGCGCGAGGACCCGGCAGCTCAGCTGAAAGACAGAGGCGCGCGAGGACCCGGCAGCTCAGCTGAAAGACAGAGGCGCGCGAGGACCCGGCAGCTCAGCTGAAAGACAGAGGCGCGCGAGGACCCGGCAGCTCAGCTGAAAGACAGAGGCGCGCGAGGACCCGGCAGCTCAGCTGAAAGACAGAGGCGCGCGAGGACCCGGCAGCTCAGCTGAAAGACAGAGGCGCGCGAGGACCCGGCAGCTCAGCTGAAAGACAGAGGCGCGCGAGGACCCGGCAGCTCAGCTGAAAGACAGAGGCGCGCGAGGACCCGGCAGCTCAGCTGAAAGACAGAGGCGCGCGAGGACCCGGCAGCTCAGCTGAAAGACAGAGGCGCGCGAGGACTAAGGATACACAATGGGTAATAATGACATAAGGGGCACTAAGGATACACAATGGGTAATAATGACATAAGGGGCACTAAGGATACACAATGGGTAATAATGACATAAGGGGCACTAAGGATACACAATGGGTAATAATGACATAAGGGGCACTAAGGATACACAATGGGTAATAATGACATAAGGGGCACTAAGGATACACAATGGGTAATAATGACATAAGGGGCATTAAGGATACACAATGGGTAATAATGACATAAGGGGCACTAAGGATACACAATGGGTAATAATGACATAAGGGGCATTAAGGATACACAATGGGTAATAATGACATAAGGGGCACTAAGGATACACAATGGGTAATAATGACATAAGGGGCATTAAGGATACACAATGGGTAATAATGACATAAGGGGCACTAAGGATACACAATGGGTAATAATGACATAAGGGGCACTAAGGATACACAATGGGTAATAATGACATAAGGGGCACTAAGGATACACAATGGGTAATAATGACATAAGGGGCACTAAGGATGCACAATGGGTAATAATGACATAAGGGGGCACAAAGGAAACACAATGGGTAATAATGACATAAGGGGGCACTAAGGATACACAATGGGTAATAATGACATAAGGGGGCACTAAGGATACACAATGGGTAATAATGACATAAGGGGGCACTAAGGATACACAATGGGTAATAATGACATATGGGGGGTACTAAGGATACACAATGGGTAATAATGACATATAGGGGCACTAAGGATACACAATGGGTAATAATGACATATGGGGGTACTAAGGATACACAATGGGTAATAATGACATATGGGGGGTACTAAGGATACACAATGGGTAATAATGACATAAGGGGGCACTAAGGATACACAATGGGTAATAATGACATAAGGGGCACTAAGGATACACAATGGGTAATGACATATGGGGCACTAAGGATACACAATGAGTAATAATGACATATGGGGGGTACTAAGGATACACAATGGGTAATAATGACATATAGGGGCACTAAGGATGCACAATGGGTAATAATGACATAAGGGGGCACAAAGGAAACACAGTGGGTAATAATGACAAAAGGGGGCACTAAGGATACACAATGGGTAATAATGACATAAGGGGCACTAAGGATACACAATGGGTAATGACATATGGGGCACTAAGGATACACAATGAGTAATAATGACATATGGGGGGTACTAAGGATACACAATGGGTAATAATGACATATAGGGGCACTAAGGATGCACAATGGGTAATAATGACATAAGGGGGCACAAAGGAAACACAGTGGGTAATAATGACAAAAGGGGGCACTAAGGATACACAATGGGTAATAATGACATAAGGGGGCACTAAGGATACACAATGGGTAATAATGACATAAGGGGGCACTAAGGATACACAATGGGTAATAATGACATAAGGGGCACTAAGGATACACAATGGGTAATGACATATGGGGCACTAAGGATACACAATGAGTAATAATGACATATGGGGGGTACTAAGGATACACAATGGGTAATAATGACATATAGGGGCACTAAGGATGCACAATGGGTAATAATGACATAAGGGGGCACAAAGGAAACACAGTGGGTAATAATGACAAAAGGGGGCACTAAGGATACACAATGGGTAATAATGACATAAGGGGCACTAAGGATACACAATGGGTAATGACATATGGGGCACTAAGGATACACAATGAGTAATAATGACATATGGGGGGTACTAAGGATACACAATGGGTAATAATGACATATAGGGGCACTAAGGATGCACAATGGGTAATAATGACATAAGGGGGCACAAAGGAAACACAGTGGGTAATAATGACAAAAGGGGGCACTAAGGATACACAATGGGTAATAATGACATAAGGGGGCACTAAGGATACACAATGGGTAATAATGACATAAGGGGGCACTAAGGAAACACAATGGGTAATAATGACATAAGGGGGCACTAAGGATACACAATGGGTAATAATGACATAAGGGGGCACTAAGGATACACAATGGGTAATAATGACATAAGGGGGCACTAAGGATACACAATGGGTAATAATGACATATGGGGGGTACTAAGGATACACAATGGGTAATAATGACATATAGGGGCACTAAGGATACACAATGGGTAATAATGACATATGGGGGTACTAAGGATACACAATGGGTAATAATGACATATGGGGGGTACTAAGGATACACAATGGGTAATAATGACATAAGGGGGCACTAAGGATACACAATGGGTAATAATGACATAAGGGGCACTAAGGATACACAATGGGTAATGACATATGGGGCACTAAGGATACACAATGAGTAATAATGACATATGGGGGGTACTAAGGATACACAATGGGTAATAATGACATAAGGGGCACTAAGGATACACAATGGGTAATAATGACATAAGGGGCACTAAGGATACACAATGGGTAATAATGACATAAGGGGCATTAAGGATACACAATGGGTAATAATGACATAAGGGGCACTAAGGATACACAATGGGTAATAATGACATAAGGGGCATTAAGGATACACAATGGGTAATAATGACATAAGGGGCACTAAGGATACACAATGGGTAATAATGACATAAGGGGCACTAAGGATACACAATGGGTAATAATGACATAAGGGGCACTAAGGATACACAATGGGTAATAATGACATAAGGGGCACTAAGGATACACAATGGGTAATAATGACATAAGGGGCATTAAGGATACACAATGGGTAATAATGACATAAGGGGCACTAAGGATACACAATGGGTAATAATGACATAAGGGGCATTAAGGATACACAATGGGTAATAATGACATAAGGGGCACTAAGGATACACAATGGGTAATAATGACATAAGGGGCATTAAGGATACACAATGGGTAATAATGACATAAGGGGCACTAAGGATACACAATGGGTAATAATGACATAAGGGGCACTAAGGATACACAATGGGTAATAATGACATAAGGGGCACTAAGGATACACAATGGGTAATAATGACATAAGGGGCACTAAGGATGCACAATGGGTAATAATGACATAAGGGGGCACAAAGGAAACACAATGGGTAATAATGACATAAGGGGGCACTAAGGATACACAATGGGTAATAATGACATAAGGGGGCACTAAGGATACACAATGGGTAATAATGACATAAGGGGGCACTAAGGATACACAATGGGTAATAATGACATATGGGGGGGTACTAAGGATACACAATGGGTAATAATGACATATAGGGGCACTAAGGATACACAATGGGTAATAATGACATATGGGGGTACTAAGGATACACAATGGGTAATAATGACATAAGGGGCACTAAGGATACACAATGGGTAATAATGACATAAGGGGCACTAAGGATACACAATGGGTAATAATGACATAAGGGGCACTAAGGATACACAATGGGTAATAATGACATAAGGGGCACTAAGGATACACAATGGGTAATAATGACATAAGGGGGTACTAAGGATGCACAATGGGTAATAATGACATAAGGGGCACTAAGGATACACAATGGGTAATAATGACATAAGGGGCACTAAGGATGCACAATGGGTAATAATGACATAAGGGGGCACAAAGGAAACACAGTGGGTAATAATGACAAAAGGGGGCACTAAGGATACACAATGGGTAATAATGACATAAGGGGGCACTAAGGATACACAATGGGTAATAATGACATAAGGGGGCACTAAGGATACACAATGGGTAATAATGACATAAGGGGGCACTAAGGATACACAATGGGTAATAATGACATATGGGGGGTACTAAGGATACACAATGGGTAATAATGACATAAGGGGGCACTAAGGATACACAATGGGTAATAATGACATAAGGGGCACTAAGGATACACAATGGGTAATGACATATGGGGCACTAAGGATACACAATGAGTAATAATGACATATGGGGGGTACTAAGGATACACAATGGGTAATAATGACATATAGGGGCACTAAGGATGCACAATGGGTAATAATGACATAAGGGGGCACAAAGGAAACACAGTGGGTAATAATGACAAAAGGGGGCACTAAGGATACACAATGGGTAATAATGACATAAGGGGGCACTAAGGATACACAATGGGTAATAATGACATAAGGGGGCACTAAGGATACACAATGGGTAATAATGACATATGGGGGTACTAAGGATGCACAATGGGTAATAATGACATAAGGGGGCACTAAGGATACACAATGGGTAATGACATATGGGGCACTAAGGAGAGAGAGAGAGAGAGAGAGATTTAAATATAACACAACACAACACGGCCCGTGTTAACGGGCTTTAGGACTAGTATATATATAAACCAACCAACCGACGGTGAACTGTAAAAATATTTTCCCTATTGGGATGCATTAAGGTCCAGATTACAAGTGTAGCGCAAAATTGCTATTTGCACTCCACTTGTAATACCAGCGCACGCAATTGTGTGCTGATATTAGAAGTGACCCGCAAAGCGAATGCGATCTACGTTCACATTGAATGAAAGCTTTGCGATCTACACATATAAACACATAAATATATAAGTCCCCATAGACAACAATTTTAAGGCTCTTTTCAGTGCTTTGTGCAGTTATTTTGTAATTAAATAAAGATGCTACTATTTTTATTTTTTATTAAAGAACACCACATTTAATGTTGTGGGCAATTGGGGCACATTTTTAAAATAACAGAGATCTTGTTAATTTTCGGAAGCACTAATTGCTACCGTAAGCTCACAGT